>NC_054707.1:2771153-3071153 GCF_016097555.1 Gigantopelta aegis
AATTAACCAACTACTGGTATGTAAAGGCCAGATACTGTTATGTGACTGAAAACGTGCGCTTATTGAGCCATCATGTGGCAAATACCATAAATTAAGTTCGATAACAACACAACTGGAACAAACTGGAACCGACTGATTAATGAATTGTAGTAATCGGCTATTGGATGTCAAACATGTTGTCATTGTAACACGTAGTCGTTGGGGGAAACTCGCTACTTTTCTTTTTTTCACATGAACAGTAGTGGATCTTTGATATGCATTTTTTTCCACGGGCAGGACAGGGTATACCACGACCTTTGATATACCAATCATAGAATAACGGTTGCGACGGGGGAAAATAATTAGAGAATGGGTGCAAAGACCGTAGCACCTCAGGCGAGTGCTCTACCGACTGAGCTAACTCCCAATGCGAGATGATAAGATAGGTGATAGGAGGATGATATACGTGTATTCTAATGCTAGGCTCAGAATATCAACTGTAACGACAGAGTTGTCCATCTTGATAGTTACGTTGTAATTTCGCCCACTCCCGACTTACGACAACTAATCGGTTGTAGGAGTTGTATACGACGAGAATCGAGTTGTAAGAGCGCTCAGACTAGCAAATAGACAGTCGTAGAAGTCGAGAGATCGGTGAGTTTGCCAACTCCGTCGTGACAGTTGGTAGTCTGACACTAGCGTTAAGTATAGCCGTTCGAAGTCACACATGAATCGCAGGCCCATAGGAATGATATTCGGAGTGGGTGAAGGAGGGGCACACTATTTAGTGAGAGGTCAGTCTCTAGGGGTAGTGGTGGGATGTGGGGGTCACAGTCTCTAGTGGTAGTGGTGGGATGTAGGGGTCAAAGTCTCTAGTGGTAGTGGTGGGATGTGAGGGGGGTCACAGTCTCTAGTGGTAGTGGTGGGATGTGGGGGTCACAGTCTCTAGTGGTAGTGGTGGGATGTGGGGGGTCACAGTTTTTAGTGGTAGTGGTGGGATGTGTGTGTGTGGGGGGGGGGGGCACAAGCCATTGTTTGTCTTTATTTATACAGAGGACAAAACAAAACGTGGGGGCACACCGTCTCCCCCCTCCCTCCCGGTTTCTACGCTCCTGAATCGAATGCAGCTCAGTGTTAAAGCGGTGCGATGGGTCTTCAGATTGAATCTCCTCACATCACAGTTTTTGTTCAAGGTCTGGTAAATCAACAATTGTGGTACGTGCTGCCCTGTCTACGTGAAAGGCGGATTGCTAGTTTATCTGTAAGAGTATCGTATATGGCAGCAGATTTATTCTCTGTTTATTTCTCTCTATCGAGCAACTGTCAAAATATCTATTTGTTACATACCAAATAGCTGTAGTTTAATATGTGCTGTCGTTAAATTAATATTGCTTTCCTTTCCTGTTAAAATCACATACGGTAAAACGGTCAACCAGATTAAACGCAGCTACCCACGGCGTAGTTGTCGCCATAAACCAATTCTTTCATAAACCAGGCTAGACGCTGCTACCCACGGCGTAGTTGCCGTCATAAACCAATTTGTCGTCATAAACCAATTCTTTCATAAACCAGGCTAGACGCAGCTACCCACGACGTAGTTGTCGCCATAAACCAATTCTTTCATAAACCAGGCTAGACGCAGCTACCCACGACGTAGTTGTCGCCATAAACCAATTCTTTCATAAACCAGGCTAGACGCAGCTACCCACGGCGTAGTTGCCGTCATAAACCAATTCTTTCATAAACCAGGCTAGACGCAGCTACCCACGACGTAGTTGCCGTCATAAACCAATTTGCCGTCATAAACCAATTTGTCGTCATAAACCAATTCTTTCATAAACCAGGCTAGACACAGCTACCCACGACGTAGTTGTCGCCATAAACCAATTCTTTCATAAACCAGGCTAGACGCAGCTACCCACGACGTAGTTGTCGCCATAAACCAATTCTTTCATAAACCAGGCTAGACGCAGCTACCCACGGCGTAGTTGCCGTCATAAACCAATTCTTTCATAAACCAGGCTAGACGCTGCTACCCACGACGTAGTTGCCGTCATAAACCAATTCTTTCATAAACCAGGCTAGACGCAGCTACCCACGACGTAGTTGTCGCCATAAACCAATTCTTTCATAAACCAGGCTAGACGCAGCTACCCACGACGTAGTTGTCGCCATAAACCAATTCTTTCATAAACCAGGCTAGACGCTGCTACCCACGGCGTAGTTGCCGTCATAAACCAATTTGTCGCCATAAACCAATTCTTTCATAAACCAGGCTAGACGCTGCTACCCACGACGTAGTTGTCGCCATAAACCAATTCTTTCATAAACCAGGCTAGACGCAGCTACCCACGACGTAGTTGTCGCCATAAACCAATTCTTTCATAAACCAGGCTAGACGCAGCTACCCACGGCGTAGTTGCCGTCATAAACCAATTCTTTCATAAACCAGGCTAGACGCTGCTACCCACGACGTAGTTGCCGTCATAAACCAATTCTTTCATAAACCAGGCTAGACGCAGCTACCCACGACGTAGTTGTCGCCATAAACCAATTCTTTCATAAACCAGGCTAGACGCAGCTACCCACGACGTAGTTGTCGCCATAAACCAATTCTTTCATAAACCAGGCTAGACGCTGCTACCCACGGCGTAGTTGCCGTCATAAACCAATTTGTCGTCATAAACCAATTCTTTCATAAACCAGGCTAGACGCTGCTACCCACGACGTAGTTGTCGCCATAAACCAATTCTTTCATAAACCAGGCTAGACGCTGCTACCCACGACGTAGTTGTCGCCATAAACCAATTCTTTCATAAACCAGACTATACGCAGCTATCCACGGCGTAGTTGCGTCACAAACGAATTCTTTCATAAACCAGGCTAGACGCTGCTACCCACAGCGTAGCTGTCGTCATAAACCAATTCTTTCATAAAAAACATAATTAACAAAAAAAAGTCACTAACATAACGCTAAATTAGCGACAGTTTGTGCTCAGACTTTTACGGCATCAACGATAACTTGCAAGTTTGTCCCATATTGATTGATTAATGTAACCGTCGACAATTGGATGTGAAAGACGTCAGAGGAAACACGCTACAGGTTTCAATTAGAAAGCAAGGGTTTTTTGTATGCACTTTCCCGACAAACAGGACAGCGCATACCACGACTGTTGATACACCAGACCGTGGACACTGGTTGGGAAAGGAACAAAAAGCAATCAGATAATGGGTCGATCGAGGAGATTCGATCTGACGACTAGTCGCACCTCAAGCGAGTGCTCTACCACTGAGCTACATTCTATTCATTGAGTGGGCTCTTTGAAATGCTGAGTCAAACACTGAGATGGGAAAGACAGTGAGAGAATAGGTCTACCCAGGGGATTCGATCCTTCGTTCCTTCGACCCACACACTCCAGGCGAGCACTCCAGCGATTAAGCTAGATCCCGCCCACCGGGTATAGCCGCAAGTGATTAATTAATAACGACTCGTGTGCATTAAACTGACATTATGACTGTAGGTTTCACTGTTCAGTTTGTCAAAGTTATCAGCAAGAGAATCGATTAAGTCTACTATTACACACCATCTTCGTCTTACACTAATGTTGAAATGCGCCAAGAGAGAACTTCTCCAACACGAATCCTGGTGGGAAACAAAGTAAGGGGATGTTAGTTTAAAATGGACATTCCTAATTTTGCTGCAAGTTTTAAGATGTTATCGACTAACAGAGACTTTTTAACGACTGTAATTACATATCAAATATATTTTGCTGCATAAAATATTAGTGTCTGTATATTAAACGTGTTTTTGATCGTTCTAGTATTTGTACTAGGTTAAATTTCATTTTGTTTCTTAAAGTATTTTCTTTTTCGTACGTACGAACTTATTTGAAGACAAAATCGAATTTGGGCTTCTTACAGATATTAAGACGACCAGAAACACATTGAATATACAGACACTGATATTCTAAACAAGAAAAATATATTTAATGAGTATTTTTAGACGTTAAAAGATTTTATAAGTCGAAAACATCTGTGACGGTACATGCTCTTAATCTCTTTTCGCCTGTGGCGATATTAATTGTTTTAGAAGGCCGTGTGCAGTTCCAAATGCACTTAGCCAGGTGGGCAACTTGTTACGTGATACCTTTGCGCGACGGTCGTCTAATACACACCCAGCCAGATGCGGAGGCCATGTGGCCAGTAGTTACGTAATACCTCCGCGCGACCATGGAATCTCTAGCGAACTGGCGACATTAAGTCTGACGATCTGAGAAAAAAAATACCGCTTGGTCGCGGTGGAAATAGCACTTGTAGGGGATTCGGTGCCGCGATGTACCCCCAGGCGATATTCGCTGTCTCTGAGAGTTTTGAATAAATAGCTAGGGTTTAGAGATATCTAGAGAACCATAGGAAGGTATCCCGGGGGAACGTTGTCCGTTTGGACTTTGGTAAATATATTATTTTTGCTCTGTTGTATAACCTTGATGTGATTGATGTGACTTTAAATATTTTACTACTGTATTATACCAATATTCTTTAGACAGTCTTCGGTCATCTGACGAAGTAAATCGTAGACTTTTTGTTCTAACATTATACGAGTATTTGGTAATATAAAGCTTAGCCAGTCATCCTAGAAGACCTAGGTAAACTGTAGGTTATGGTCTTTATTGTGATAGGTACCAGTATTAATTCTGTGTTACAAGGTTACTGAATGAGTAGTTAAGGGTTAATTAAAAATTAACCAGTTAGGAATAGAGTGGTAATTCCTTTATTAATTAAGTTCCCCTGGAAGCGTTTCTCCATTATCACACGTGTGTGTGTTAGCGTTTCTCAGTTATCACACGTGTGGGTGTTGTGTCACGGTGAAGTGATTAGCATATTGTGTAAACTAGACACCAAGAGATTAACTAATTAAGTGATCAGTTCTGGGTTGTTATTATTGTTGTTATTAATTAACTACTGCGGCAGTACATTTGTCAGCGTAGGTTAATACACATTCCAAAGTGTATTGTGTTTTTGTTGTGTTTTCTAGTGAACTAAACGTGCTATAATAATATGTACTTTATATAAGATCTTATCTCTGATCATACCTAGAGACGAGCCACAGCGGGTAATACTGCTCGATACAGAGAGATCTAATAGATATACAGTTAGGAGAGATATTTTGATAACCGTGTTTCATTCAGTTACGGGTATTATAGAATCCCCGTGACAACATCTTACAATGCAGGAAACTCTGAACAGTTCCTCTAACGATACCTCAGCACATGTTAAACTTCGACTGTGTACTGCGAACATGTTTTAGTTGGAAAAGACGTGTAATTCATTTTAAGCATTATTTTTGGTGGGGGCCAGATCTAGCTTAGCTGACTGAGCTCTCGACTGGGATGTTTGCATCGTAGGATCGAATCATTTCAGTGGATCCATTCCCTGACTGGGTTTTTTCCACGTCCAAACTTTGCATCACAACTGGTATATCAAAGGTCAGGGTATGTCCTGTTATGTCTATGGGAAAGTACATCTAAAAGATCCCATGTTACTAATGTCAGAATGTCCAATAATAAATCGATGTTCTCCATGGTGTCCTTAAATAAAGATTACCTTTAACTTTGTTTTTGAGGATATGTAAGAAATCGATGTTATATACGTGTCCGTTAGATACGATTTATATTACAGGGACGGGACGTAACCCAGTGATAAAGCGCTCACTTGATACGCGGTCGGTATGGGATCGATCCCCGTCGGTGGGCCTATTGGGTTATTTCTCGACCCTGCCAGTGCACCAGGACTGGTATATCAAAGATCGTGGTATGTGCTGTTCTGTCTGTGGGATGGTGTATATAAAAGATCCCTTGCTGCTAATGGAACACAATGTAGCCGGGTTTCCTATTTAAGACTATATGTCAAAATGACCAAATGTTTTCACACCCAATAGCCGATGATTAATAAATCAATGTGTTCTAGTGGTGTCGTTAAACAAACACACTTTTAAATTTACATTGCAACTCCATTTTTAAAAACGTATCCAATTCGCTCTAGCCAGTTAGATACGTTTTGAGACAACTCATAAGATAAACGATATCTAACGGCCACTCATATAGTATTCTCTATAGAAACAACTCAGCAGATAAACGGTATCTAACGGCCACTCATGTAGTATTCTCTATAGAAACAACTCTTGAGATAAACGGTATCTAACGGCCACTCATGTAGTATTCTCTATAGAAACAACTCATGAGATAAATGGTATCTAACGGCCACTCATGTAGTATTCTCTATAGAAACAACTCATGAGATAAAGGTATCTAACGGCCACTCATGTAGTATTCTCTATAGTAACAACTCATGAGATAAACGGAATCTAACGGCCACTCATGTAGTATTCTCTATAGAAACAACTCATGAGATAAATGGTATCTAACGGCCACTCATGTAGTATTCTCTATAGAAACAACTCATGAGATAAACGGTATCTAACGACCACTCATGTAGTATTCTCTATAGTAACAACTCATGAGATAAATGGTATATAACGGCCACTCATGTAGTATTGTCTATAGAAACAACTCATGAGATAAACGGTAACTAACGGCCGCTCATGTAGTATTCTCTACAGAAACAACTCATTGTAAGATAAATGGTATCTAACGGCCACTCATGTAGTATTCTCTATAGAAACAACTCATGAGATAAACGGTATGTAACGGCCACTCATGTAGTATTCTTTATAGAAACAACTCATGAGATAAATGGTATCTAACGGCCACTCATGTAGTATTCTCTATAGTAACAACTCATGAGATAAACGGAATCTAACGGCCACTCATGTAGTATTCTCTATAGAAACAACTCATGAGATAAATGGTATCTAACGGCCACTCATGTAGTATTCTCTATAGAAACAACTCATGAGATAAACGGTATCTAACGGCCACTCATGTAGTATTCTCTATAGTAACAACTCATGAGATAAACGGAATCTAACGGCCACTCATGTAGTATTCTCTACAGAAACAAAATCATGAGATAAATGGTATCTAACGGCCACTCATGTAGTATTCTCTATAGAAACAACTCATGAGATAAACGGTATCTAACGGCCACTCATGTAGTATTCTCTATAGTAACAACTCATGAGATAAATGGTATATAACGGCCACTCATGTAGTATTGTCTATAGAAACAACTCATGAGATAAACGGTATCTAACGGCCGCTCATGTAGTATTCTCTACAGAAACAACTCATTGTAAGATAAATGGTATCTAACGGCCACTCATGTAGTATTCTCTATAGAAACAACTCATGAGATAAACGGTATGTAACGGCCACTCATGTAGTATTCTCTATAGAAACAACTCATGAGATAAATGGTATCTAACGGCCACTCATGTAGTATTCTCTATAGAAACAACTCATCAGATAAACGGTATCTAACGGCCACTCATGTAGTATTCTCTATAGAAACAACTCATGAGATAAACGGTATCTAACGGCCACTCATGTAGTATTCTCTATAGAAACAACTCATGAGATAAACGGTATGTAACGGCCACTCATGTAGTATTCTCTATAGAAACAACTCACGAGATAAACGGTATCTAACGGCCACTCATGTAGTATTCTCTATAGAAACAACTCATCAGATAAACGGTATCTAACGGCCACTCATGTAGTATTCTCTATAGAAACAACTCATCAGATAAACGGTATCTAACGGCCACTCATGTAGTATTCTCTATAGAAACAACTCATGAGATAAACGGTATGTAACGGCCACTCATGTAGTATTTTCTATAGAAACAACTCACGAGATAAACGGTATCTAACGGCCACTCATGTAGTATTTTCTATAGAAACAACTCAGAAGATAAATGGTATCTAACGGCCACTCATGTAGTATTCTCTATAGCTCATGAGATAAACGGTATCTAACGGCCACTCATGTAGTATTCTCTATAGAAACAACTCAGAAGATAAATGGTATCTAACGGCCACTCATGTAGTATTCTCTATAGAAACAACTCAGAAGATAAATGGTATCTAACGGCCACTCATGTAGTATTCTCTATAGTAACAACTCATGAGATAAACGGTATCTAACGGCCACTCATGTAGTATTCTCTATAGAAACAACTCATGAGATAAACGGTATCTAACGGCCGCTCATGTAGTATTCTCTATAGTAACAACTCATGAGATAAACGGTATCTAACGGCCACTCATGTAGTATTCTCTATAGAAACAACTCATGAGATAAACGGTATCTAACGGCCGCTCATGTAGTATTCTCTATAGTAACAACTCATGAGATAAACGGTATCTAACGGCCACTCATGTAGTATTCTCTATAGAAACAACTCAGAAGATAAATGGTATCTAACGGCCACTCATATAGTATTCTCTATTTACTTCATGTACTGTGTATATGATCTCATCGAATAAGTCATTTGAATTCGATACTGCGCGTGTTACACGATATTTACAGAATCAATAGAAGAAGCAAGACTTACAGAAATGTTTATTTTGTACCACATAGATAAAAAGCAAGATTAAATTTAAAAAAACATTTTTCATTGGAGTTTTTGTGTCAAATATGATATTAAATTGCAAACTTCATGAAATAAGATATCAGTCATATTTCATATTTATTTAAAAAACATTAACGTAAATGTAAGGCCTTTCCTTCGTTAAGCGACCGCAAAAAAAAAAAAAAAAAGGAAAAACCCAAAAAGAATTCAGTTGACCTTGAATATATATTTTTGATTCCCTGTATAGCCTTTCATGGCGGGTTTCAGCTCACTTTAACCAGTGACCCATGACTGGTACATTAAAGACCGTGGTATGTACTGTCATGTATGGGAAAGTGCATATGAAAGTCCCCATGCTGCTTTATCAGTAGAAGTAATGTGTGCATATCCTACCCGCTCTCACTCCCTTTCACCCCCCCCCCCCCCCCCCCCCCCCCCCCCCCCCCCCCCCCCCCACCCCTCGTAGTGTCAAAATAACCCTTTGACCAAATAGTTGTTGTGTAAAATATTTTGAGCTAAAGTGTAACTAAAGATTAAGGCTGGATGGATACAAATATGCGAACAAGGTGTTTGCGAAATTTGCGACGATGTGCGACATTACATAGTTTATAGGAACCAGGCCTTACGTGATGTGACGCGACCTGACGTGTCAATGTACAAGGCCTACATTATACAGGGATATAAGTGATGTGACGCGACCTGACGTGTCAATGTACAAGGCCTACATTATACAGGGGTATAAGTGATGTGACGCGACCTGACGTGTCAATGTACAAGGCCTACATTATACAGGGATATAAGCGATGTGACGCGACCTGACGTGTCAATGTACAAGGCCTACATTATACAGGGATATAAGTGATGTGACGCGACCTGACGTGTCAATGTACAAGGCCTACATTATACAGGGGTATAAGTGATGTGACGCGACCTGACGTGTCAATGTACAAGGCCTACATTATACAGGGTATAAGTGATGTGACGCGACCTGACGTGTCAATGTACAAGGCCTACATTATACAGGGGTATAAGTGATGTGACGCGACCTGACGTGTCAATGTACAAGGCCTACATTATACAGGGGTATAAGTGATGTGACGCGACCTGACGTGTCAATGTACAAGGCCTACATTATACAGGGATATAAGTGATGTGACGCGACCTGACGTGTCAATGTACAAGGCCTACATTATACAGGTGTATAAGTGATGTGACGCGACCTGACGTGTCAATGTACAAGGCCTACATTATACAGGTGTATAAGTGATGTGACGCGACCTGACGTGTCAATGTACGAGGCCTACATTATACAGGGGTATAAGTGATGTGACGCGACCTGACGTGTCAATGTACGAGGCCTACATTATACAGGGGTATAAGTGATGTGACGCGACCTGACGTGTCAATGTACGAGGCCTACATTATACAGGGGTATAAGTGATGTGACGCGACCTGACGTGTCAATGTACGAGGCCTACATTATACAGGGATATAAGTGATGTGACGCGACCTGACGTGTCAATGTACGAGGCCTACATTATACAGGGGTATAAGTGATGTGACGCGACCTGACGTGTCAATGTACAAGGCCTACATTATACAGGGATATAAGTGATGTGACGCGACCTGACGTGTCAATGTACAAGGCCTACATTATACAGGGATATAAGTGATGTGACGCGACCTGACGTGTCAATGTACAAGGCCTACATTATACAGGGGTATAAGTGATGTGACGCGACCTGACGTGTCAATGTACAAGGCCTACATTATACAGGGGTATAAGTGAATAGCGAAAAACGTAAGCAAAAGTTAAAGTTTGTTTTGTTTAACTACACCATTAGAGCACATTGATTTATTAATCATCGTCTATTGGGTGTCAACAAAAATGTATGCAATGCAAAACACTGCAGAACACCGAAATATTGTGTATTTATGGCGACATTTTCATTTTGATACATTGCTTACTCTTAAAATTGTACATGATTCAAAATTTAATCTAAAAAACCTATAATACTCAAAAACGATCGGGCCATCACATAAGAGCAGTCAATAGTATGACTTTAAATCGAAAACCCCCACATATGTGTTATTTCCGTGTGATATCATAAATAGCGCATGGTGTTCTCACCAACGGCTATGTTACAAAAATATAATACAATACAGTGTGAAAACGTAATGCTGGCAGTCCTCCTATGGGCGGTGCAGGAGGGATGAAACATGCTACGTATCTCCTAGGGTGTGGCAGTCCTCCTATGGGCGGTGCAGGAGGGATGAAACATCATGTTATGTATCTCCTAGGGGTGTGGCAGTCCTCATATGGGCGGTGCAGGAGGGATAAAACATCATGTTATGTATCTCCTAGGTGATCTCCTAAGGATGAGCACCTGATTGTGGATCGTGGAAGAATTCACGACTTTGCCTTAGAGGGTGTATACTACCAAATCAAATCCCATAGACGACAATAGTAACGTATGTGGCTAAAACTCCTACCTGCAGTGTATCAATCGACATAAACGCCACAGATATAAATACTACCACCCCTTACACTTAAAGTGAATCAGAAAAAAATGGGGGTCAAGCTGCTCGTTTCTGAGATAACGGGTAGCGTCTATGACTACCCTAGTTTCGCACAAAATTCGAGTACTTTTTTTTACAGGTACCCCATACATGTTTCAAGCACAAGGCTACTTGACACAGTGGTACTAGATGAAATAAAATTGCACTTTTTTTTTTTACCCAGATGAAACTATTATTTTTTACAACTAACACACTCACATTTATAACCAATCACAGGACTTGTGGTGTTCACTTCTCTATCAAAAGTTCGGTGCACCTCGAACTTTGACCCAGCCGGAAGTTATTTGGTTTAGTACTACCTAGAGGACTAGAGTCCTTTTAAATCTGCCTTGTGCAGAGGTACGATTTTGGAGCGGTATGTAGCCCAGTGGTACATATAAAAGATCCCTTGCTACTAATCGAAAAAATAGAGCGGGTTTCCTCTCTAAGGCTATATGTCAAAATTACCAAATGTTTGACATCCAATAGCCGATGATTAATAAATCTATGTGCTCTAGTGGTGTCATTAAGCAAAACAAACTTCAGTTACTATTTTGATGACGGAATAAGATTTTGTCGTTCAGCGTGCTTAAACCTTAATAGGATATAACGACAACAAAATTAAAAGCTAATGACCTGAGCGCCATCACGATGATAAAGTCTCCATATCGGTCCAATGACGGCGTCGGAAACAATAAATATCACCACAGAAAGGTAATTAGCATATATTTGTTGCATCCAGATGCTTCTGACCGCTTTTGATTCCCTGTACAATATGCACTGATTACTCCACTCTGAATGAAAACACCTCAGCTGGTTGAAATGATTTCAATCAGAGTCGTTAATTAATTGGAACGTCGCGGAATGTTTGTGACACGGCACCTCGGAACGTCTTCAGATTACGGCTATTTCGAATTCGAATATTTCAATACTTGGTCGCATGAAACAGAGAGGAAAAGATAAAGTTTGTATTGTCTAACGACACCACTAGATGAAAAATGGATCTATTAATCATCCGCTATTGGATATCAAGGTTTGGTAATCTTGACACACAGTCTTAGAGAGGAAACCCGCTATAAAAAAATTCCCATTAGTAGCAAGGGATCTTTTATATGCACCATCCCGCAGACATGATAACACATACCACCGCCTTCGATATACCAGTCGTGGTGCACAGGTTTGAATGAGAAATAATAGCCAAATGGGACCTCCGACGGGGATCGATCCCAGACCGACCGCGCAATGTCAGTTGTGCTCCACGCTTACTGTCATCTAGCGAACGCTTTACTAATGGGCTACGTCTCGCCGCAGTTTCAAAAGAATACATATAACTATAACGACTTCCAGTGAATCTTAACGACCAAACCGTATTCTATTATCAAAATCGTATCTCTGCACAAGGCAGAGTTGAAAGGAAGGAAATGTTTTATTTAACGTTAGGCATTACCATTGGGCTACAAACAGAGAGGAAACCCGCTTCTGCATTATCTACTACTACTAATAGAACAGCAGCATCCCTCACGTGCTCTTCTGCTCGTCCGATCGGGCTCCAGTGTGCTTGCTGTAGCGGGACGTAGACCAATGGTAAAGCTCTCGCTTGATGTGCGGTCGGTTTAGGATCGATCCCCGTCGGTGGACCAAATGGGCTATTTCTCGTTCCAGCCAGTGCTCCACAACTGGTGTAACAAAGGCCGTGGTATGTACTATCCTGTCTGTGGGATGGTGCATATAAAAGATCCCTTGCTGCTAATTGTAAAGAGTAGCCATTGAAGAGGCGACAACGGGTTTCCTCTCTCTATATATATCTACTAGTAATCTGTGTGGTTCTTAACCATATGTCTGACGCCATATAACCGCAAATAGAATGTGCTGAGTGCGTCGTTAAATAAACCATTTCCTTCCTTCTATTGCGCTTGCCGGTTCGAGTGTGCGAGCACTAATTTTCCTGCTACCTTGAACGAAATAAATCTGGTCAACGTCAGAACCTGCGACCAAAGAGAGCCGTGGACTACAACAGCTTCCTCCAAACGTGCACGTTAAATTATTTTCAAGTCCAAATACAAGTTGAAAAGCCGCAAGAGATGTTTTATAAGCATTTGCCCAAACACTTGATTCTTGTTGCTGTCGTTAGTGACGTGTGGCGGCACGTAGCCCAAAGGGCTCGCTTGATGGGCGGTCGGTTTGGGATCGATCCCCGTCGGTGGGCCCCACTGGGTTATTTCTCGTTCCAGCCAGTGCACCACGACTGGTATATCAATGGACGTGGTATGTGTATCCTGTCTGTGGGATGGTGCATATAAAAATAAAACCATGCTACCAATGGAAGTATGTAGTGCGTTTCCCCTCTAATTAAGACTGTGTCAAAATTACCAAATGTTTGACATCAAATAGCCGATGATTAATAAATCAATGTGCTCTAGTGGTGTTGTTAAACAAAACAAACTTCAACATTTATGTACTGTTATTGATTACTGCTGAACAGATTTTAATCTGTACACCAGATGAGACGTAAATGAAGAATTTGCCGGTAGGTCTGTCTGTGTCAGAACCCCAGAGGTTTGTCGGTAAGTGACTGTTCATCTTCAGTTGTCATAAAGTCTTTTCCAGTGTAACATCCGTTCTCAAGAGAAATGTGAGATTTACCTACTGGCCAGATAAATCTGTCACCACGGCATATTGCTCGTCTCCTGGTTCAGTTTGCTGATATATTGGCATTGCTGTCGCTGCGTTTATTGTTCTCGTTTCTTCAGGAAGTATCCTTTTAAAAATTAAATTTTGTCTTGTTTTACGACACCACTGGAGCACATCGATTAATTAATCATAGGCTATTGGATGTCAAAGATTTGGTACTTCTGACTCGTAGTCATCAGAGGAAACCCGCTACATATTTTCATTAGCAGCAAGGGATCTTTTATATGCACTTTCCTACAGACAGGAAAGCACATACCACGGCCTTTGACCTGTTGTGGTACACCGATTGAAACGAGAGAAAAAAAACCCAGTCAGTTGAATGGATCCACCGAGGTGGTTCGATCATGCCACGCAAGTGCGTCAGGCGATCCTTTTGAAAGTCTGTATCTTAAAGGGACATTCCTGAGTTTTCTGCAAGTTTTAAGATGTTATCGATTAACAGAGGCTTTTTCACGACTGTAATTACATATCAAATATATTTTTCTGTATAAAATATTAGTGGCTGTATATTAAACGTGTTTCTAATCGTTCTAATATTTATAAAAGGTTAAATTTCATTTTATTTCCTAAAAACTATTTTTTCGTACGTACGAAATTATTTGAAGACAAAATCCAGTTTGGGCTTCTTACAAATAGTAAGACGACCAGAAACACATTGAATATACAGATACTGATATTCTAAACAGGAAAATATATTTTATATGTAAATTTAATCGTACAAATACTTTATTTGTCGGAAATATCTTACAATGGAGCAAACTCGGGAATGTCCCTTTAAAATACATAAAACATACAATGTGAACGACAAAAGCGTTGTCGACGGTGAAGTCCGAGTCTCCGCACAATACAGAGTCGAATAGAGATTTGGCAAAATAGTGGTTGATTCCACACAACTCTATCTAGTATCTCGTCTATAGGAGGACAGCTACTCCAGAGGAGATCTTTTACTGGACAATACATCCTTCCTACACCGACCACAGAACTAGACTAGTTTATTAAATCGAAACTAGCACAATTTCAGAGCTCATTGGAATAAATATATCTGATGACATGCACTCATGGATCACTGTCAAAACAGTGATGATATCAGGTGTTCGCGAAAGGTGAGCATATAGATCCTGCTCCACTGGTGGCACCCGTAATGAGTATATAGATCCTGCTCCACTGGTGGCACCCGTAATGAGCATATAGATCCTGCTCCACTGGTGGCACCCGTAATGAGTATATAGATCCTGCTCCACTGGTGGCACCCGTAATGAGCATATAGATCCTGCTCCACTGGTGGCACCCGTAATGAGCATATAGATCCTGCTCCACTGGTGGCACCCGTAATGAGTATATAGATCCTGCTCCACTGGTGACACCCGTAATGAATATTGCCACCAACGCCGTTGGACAATATCTGGAGCTGAAAACCACATGGTTTTTCTTAACTACCTTCTATTAGGAAAGCATCTCCTTATACATTGGTCTATTTTCTATTCATATCTTTTCCATTCATACTGCGGCATAGAACATCAGCGCTTGCTTGATGCTTGGTTGGCCTAGGATCGATCCCCGTCGACGGGCCCAATTTCAGCCAGTGCACCACAACTGGTATATCAGAGGCCGTGGTATGTGCTATCCTGTCTATAAAAGATCCCTTGCTACTAATGGAAAAATGTAGCGGGTTTCCTCTCAAAATTACCAAATTGTTTGACATCCAATAGCCGATGATTAATGAATAAATGTGCTCTAGTGGTGTCGTTAAACAAAACAAACTTTATAAATCTGAATGAAAACACCGTTATCTGAGAGTCGAATGGGCATTTGTCAAACTAGTGGTTGATCCCATGAATCTGTACAGTGACTAGTCTATAGAAGGACAGCCACTCCCGGGGAGATCCTTTACTTGACAATACATCCTTCCTGCACCGCCACAAAGAGGACTGCCACTCCTAACTAGTTTACCAAATCAAAACTAGCACAGGACATTGGAATAAATATAGCTGTGATCGCATGCACTCATGAATCACTGTCAAAACGGATTATGTCCTCACTGGTGTAGGAAGTGTGGGGGGGGGGGGGGGGGAGGACGGCATGTGCCCCCCACTTTGTAGCTGCAGCGATGGTTTATAGTTTGGCTCGAACCCCGTCGGTGCTCGAAAAGTGTTCGACCCATTCGGTCAACATCGGACATTTCCGTAACATCAGTTAGAAAGTTGAATTAGATACAAATTGTGTAATACACGTAAATGCACTGAAATCAAATAAATAAATGGCAAATTCTTAATCTGTATTTACATGAATTTATTACTAAAAAATTTGAATATTTCGACAATAAAAAACGCAGCACTGTCCACTTTTCAGAAATGTAGTCGTTTTCAAAGTAACGCTTTATGCTGAGGCCCGTTTGTGCACTAATTGTTTGATTGGTATCACGGTTCATTTAACAGTTGCAGTAACACTAGCTGTACTTGAAAGATCATTACCGACAGTCGCTTAACAAACAACATGACAAGTGTGGTGACAAAAGGATTGCATGGCTAGTGTCGCGATTCCCCGATTCATCTATGTCTGCGTCGTTAAATAAAACATTTCTTTCTTTCTTTCTATAGTTCGTTCCGCCTAAATAATTAATCCGAAGGTTATAATAACCAACTGCGCAATCGCAGCAATTGTTATACCAAAGGTCCGACTAGACCCACTCCACAGGCCAGGACTTCAGCGCCTCCGGTTGTGCCGCCGACTATACAGGCAGCACCCGTTGAGGCGCAGGCCCGAAAGATTGCCATTGTGAAGCGGAAGGCAACCACTCCCCCGAGTGGCCAACCAGACAAGCCAGGCCCTCCGAGTCAACCACCGAAGCCGGACATGGACGCTGAGGAGCCTTGGTCACTGAAGGCCGGCAAACTGACAGCACGCCACTCCCAGCTCTCCAAGACTAACATCGAGGACGTCAACTTCCTCTTTACGCAACCAAAGCATGAGGCCTTTCAACCACTACCAACGAGGCCGACAGAGGGAGACTATTGTTTTCACCACGTCACAATGCGGGATGGCCGAGGTATCTGTTTCACAGTACGCCGAAGAGGAATTTATAACCTAGGACTGCTACTCCCAGAAATGGATAACCCGACCCTACACCGTATGATTAAGATCACAGCCGGGGGAAGATTACCGCTCAACAGCCAAGGCGTTAGCAGCATCCCCATACCGGTCGGTCATCCCGCATTTCGACGCTGTCAACTTCATCGGAACTCCATGACGTGCTCCCCTTTGCCAACCTCCTTCACCTCCGTGAGTACTTTTTCTTGGGCTAGTTAGACTTTAAGAGTTTTCGATCGAGTTCTAAATTCTTATGTTTATTTTTTTGTAAATAGTCTAACGCATTTTATTTTGGCGCACGTTCAATTGCTCAAAATCACCTTAAAACCCTTTCGGCCGAGCAGTCATAAACTTTTTGGTTTTAAATTTAGAGTCCAGACATGTTTTTGGATGCAGTTACTCTTTGTAGACTTAGGTAAATTACAGGCTTCACCGAGGAATCGAAATTCAGCCAATCAGAGCACGGCTCCCACTCGGTGTTACTTCAAGTTTGCGAAGTGTCTGCTATTCGGTCCGCGCTCGCGTTGACCTTACTAAATGGCTTTCTTCCAAATTCTGCCCACCTCAAACTTACCTCCCCCCCCCCCCCCCTGCTCCGGAGTTAGTCACTGGCGAAGTCAGAGGCTAAATCCGTAGTGGGTGTAGCGGGTGTAGGCGTACGATTGCTGGAGGAATCCAAAGAGGCACCTCGGAGTCAACAACTGAATCGATAACCCGGAGATGCGTTTCCACCACTGCGGTCCGGGCGTGATTGGCGGGCTACTCATCACATATCATTCCCGATCCTATCATCCCTACCCACCTTACCCTTCATACTAACATCTTAATTATGTCCGAATGGCTGTATGGATAACTTTGGGTTAGACGGGATGGGGGAGGGACGCCGTGATAGGATGCTTCTTTGGGTGCGGTAGGGCGTCGGCGGTTTAGACCAATAGAATGCCTGGTAGGAGGCCTTCCCCCCGGCACGCCTGCCCCGTGGGAATCCGGCCGGCTTTTGGACTTACCATGGGGTTTCACGCGGGCTGGATTGGACGCGATGCCCCGCCCGCCTATACCAACCTCCTTCCTCAAGGGCTAAAGTTAGGCTACTAAGATCAAATAAATTTTATTATCAGTTGAAAATGATATTTTGAACCACCCGATCAAAAATAGCACCAACTAATGTTACGTTAAATGATATGGCCTGATTTCATATTTTATATTGGTGCATAGTAAAAATTAATATATTAATTAAAAGAAAAATAAATTAATTTTAAGTATGTTGATAGTGTACATAATGTATTAGATAGGTAATTATAATTACGGATAAATGCAGTTGTATCCCCCCCTTTTAATAGTAATTTTAAGGTCTTCCCACATTTATATGTCCCCATCATACAAACACCCCCCCTCCCCCCCTCCCCCCGCCATGGAACCGTGGACTGGCGATGCCAGAACATGGATCCATGGTGGGCGTGCCTGAACCGTTCTGGATAGGGGCACGAGAAAATAGTTGAGTCCGAGTTATACCTGTTTGGCGGTTTACCATAAGGCCAAATAAAATAAAAAGTTGGTGATCGTCCCCGCCCGTACCTGAAAAATGCGCCCGCCCCTGAAATTATTTTATTTTTTAGTTTGTTAAAAACTACACACGTAACAAGAACTGTTATATAGATGAATAAACTACACACGTAACAAGAACTAGTATATAGATGAATAAACTACACACGTAACAAGAACTATTATATAGATGAATAAACTACACACGTAACAAGAACTATTATATAGATGAATAAACTACACACGTAACAAGAACTAGTATATAGATGAATAAACTACACACGTAACAAGAACTAGTATATAGAGGAATAAACTACACACGTAACAAGAACTAGTATATAGAGGAATAAACTACACACGTAACAAGAACTAGTATATAGAGGAATAAACTACACACGTAACAAGAACTATTATATAGAGGAATAAACTACACACGTAACAAGAACTATTACATCGAGGAATAAACTACACACGTAACAAGAACTAGTATATAAAGGAATAAACTACACACATAACAAGAACGATTACATCGAGGAATAAACTACACACGTAGCAAGAACTATTATATAGATGAATAAACTACACACGTAACAAGAAGTAGTATATAGATGAATAAACTACACACGTAACAATAACTGTTATATAGAGGAATACAATACGTACGTAACAAGAACTATTACATCAATGAATAAACTACACACGTAACAAAGAACTATTATATAGAGGAAGAAAATACACACGTAACAGGAACTATTATATAGAGGTGAATAAATATTGCACAGAGGGGAAAAAAAAACCCCTACGTATAACACATGTTTCTTTTTACACAGAGGAATAAAATACATGTGCAACAAGAAATATTGCACAGAGGAATGAAAACAAAAACTACGTATAACACAAATGTTTATATAGAGGAATAAAATACACGTGTAATACGAAATGTTAATACGGTGAAACGTCCTTTTAACTGTTTTGCGCAGAGATACAGTATTGTTATTATGGTAATGGATACACGTGAGACAATTAGTACTGTGTAGATGACTAAGACTGGTGTACAACAAGAACGAACATACAGATGAATTAAATACTGTATACCTAGAAGTAACTGAGTAACGTTTAGAGAGATGTACAGTTTAACACAATAACACACAGCGTGGTAATGGAATAGACAGTTTAACACAATAACACACAGCGCAGAATGTAATAGACATAAAAATATTAGAACGATCAGAAACACGTTTAATATACAGCCACTAGTATTTTATGCGGAAAACTATATTTGATATGTAATTACAATCGTTAAAAAGGCTCTGTTAGTCGATAACATATTACAAGTTGCAGCAAACTCAGGAATGTCCCTTTAAACGTATTTCTTATCGTTCTAATATTTGTACTAGGTTAAATTTCATTTTATTTCCTAAAAAATTAAAAATTTTGGTACGTACGAAATTATTTGAAGACAAAATCCAGTTTGGGATTCTTACAAATATTAAGACGACCAGAAACACATTGAATATACAAACACTGATATTCTAAACAATCAAATATATTTAATATGCAAGTTTTAACGTAGAAATATTTTATTAGTCGGCAACATCTTACAATGCAACATACTCGGGAATGTCCCTTTAACAACACACAGCGCAGTAATGTAATAGACCGTTTAACACAATAACACACAGCGCAGTAATGTAATAGACAGTTTAACACAATAACACACAGCGCAGCAATGTAATAAACTGGTTGTTCAGTATGGCACAGATGTAGATATGTAAACTTGGATACGTTTAATACCCTTTTCGTAACGCCATACGACGGCATTCTACAATCTATTTTCATTTTAGATTAATAACTAACAGAATAATAAAAAGCACATTTGTGTGATAGATTGGTTTTTCAATATCTCACAGATATAGATATATAATTCCAGACGGGGAAGGGCAGGGGCAGTTGCCCCCCCCCCCCCCCAACCCCAACCCCCCATTCTAAAGAAAATCCTCAAACTCCGGCAAAAATAATAGAGAAATTCGTGGTAATAAGCTGGTCTGAACACTTTTCATTTTGTATTTTCATTATTCTACCCACAATATTAGTTACAATCTATGTAAACATACGTGGTGATTTGTTTGCAACACTATATATCTGTTTGACGGTAATGCTAATATGAATGTTGTAATCCAGATTCAGGCACTTTTTATTTAATTTTTATTTTAATTTGGTCAATCCCCAACATTAACACAAACGTCAATAAATATTGTTTAAACAAAGAAAAAAAGCCTGCTCCGCTACAAACATAGGAGCCTGTACGCCTATGTATAACTACGTTTAATACCTTTATGGAAACATCACACCACGGCAGTCTATTTCATCGTCTGTTTGTATTTGAGATTAATAACTGTATCGTAAATATAAAGAAACTGGAAAGGAAATATATTTTAATGTTTGTTTAATGATACATCAGCACTCTTTTAAACTGCAGCCATATGATGCCTAACATATGGTGATTTCAACGCTTGGTCTAGAAGTGAGAGGAAACCTGACGGAAGTTCGGTCAACCGCTTGTTGCTAACGTCCGCTAAACAGGATTTTACGATACACAGTAAAATCAAATAATTCGCGAACGTTAGCAAAACGTTTTTTTCTTCAGAATTCTGTTGAATTATATATTCCCCAAGTGGCCATTTCACGTTGGATCATTGTTTTTAAAATATTTAAACAAATTAATATTTTTAGTTTTATATTTATGGTTATGTTGCATGATGTGGACTATATTTTTTGCAAATGATTAAATGACTGTGTAGGTGAAATGAATAATTCTAGAAAAAAACCTTATTTTACAAAATTAATATTGAGTTACTGTAATTAAATGGGCAAGAAAAAGAATCAGTCACCGATTTATATAAGGCCATTCAAACCCTCGGGACAAAATATTTTTTTGTAAAGACCTCGGTAAACCTCGGCCCTCTCAAAAACATTTTGTCCCTTGGGTTGGAAAGACCTTATCTACACCTCACAACGGTGATAGATTCTATTAATATATACAATATGGCGGCCACCCAAGGGACCAGGCCAAAGTGGTTGTCATAGAGAGGTGACCAGCATATCCAGGTCTGAAAATTATTACTTAAAATCTAAGATTTTATCGTTGTGCCAGAATTATGTTATTTACAATGTATATATAAAATTGGACAATAATAAATAAAATAAATTAATCAAGTTAATATACTTTTTTTTTTAAATCTTACCTTTTATGAACTTTTTGACTTTCTAATAGCGGTGGCTTTGTTGTTCTTGATGTTCTCCCTTTCTTTCCGCCTTTGATAGCCTTAATAGGTGGAATGGACGAGATTTGTGTACGACTTCTGTGAAATACACTCTTGTTATCTTCTAGAGCACCAATGATTGGCAGACGGCCGCGAGTAGGTAGAAATGTGACCAACTGACGCGGCCAGTATCACGCGAAATAGTCCCTCACTGAAGAATATCGACCGTATCATTTTCCCCACCATTAACCCCTATAGCGCAGTTGTTAAAGGTATATTTTCAAAGTTTCATCTGTCATATTTCGCTGTGTATTTTGTTTTACATGTATTTGTGATAAATAACAAATTAATCGATCCCATCTATACATTTTGTTAAAGTATATCCACAAATTTGCAAGTGTTATAGTTCGCTATTTTTAACGTGCATATGAGATAAATAACTACAAACTAATCGACCCCACTTATACTTTTCGTTAAAGGTATATTCTCATAAAGGTGCAAGTGTTACAGTTCGCTATTTGTAACATGTATCTGAGATAAATAACTACATATTAATCTATTCCATTTATAATCTTTGTTGAAGGTATATTTATAAAGTATCAGATTTCTCTAAACATATTTACATTTGAGATAAATAACTATATTTTAATACATCTTACATATATACTCTTTGTATAATTAATTCAAAAATATACTAATGGAAACAAATAAGGGAACGCGTGGTATTTAAGACCAAATGTAATTCACTACTAGTGAAGTTATGCCTGTATAAAATACATAGATGTAATGTGGAATTGATTGTTCGCTGAATACCTATAAATCTAAAAGCGCTTGCTTGATGCTTGGTTGGCTTAGGATCGATCCCCGTCGATGGGCCCAATTCCAGTCAGTGCATCACAGCTGGTATATCAGAGGCCGTGGTATGTGCTATCCTGTCTATAAAAGATCCCTTGCTACTAATGGCAAAATGTGGCGGGTTTCCTCTCAAAATTACCAAATTGTTTGACATCCAATAGCCGATGATTAATGAATCAATGTGCTCTAGTGGTGTCGTTAAACAAAACAAACTTTATAAATCTGAATGAAAACACCGTTATCTGAGAGTCGAATGGGCATTTGTCAAACTAGTGGTTGATCCCATGAATCTGTACAGTGACTAGTCTATAGGAGGACAGCCACTCCCGGGTAGATCCTTTACGGGACAATACATGCCAATACAGCACAAATTGAAGTTTAGAATAAAATTCAGTGTCCGTAAAATTCTGTGATATTTGTATTTGTATTTTTGCACAGTTCTTTACACTGTTTTTGTTCAAACCTTGAATTTTTATATTGATGTTGATCATCACTTTATTTATTTGCATTACCATAGTTTGACACCCAATAGCCGATGTATTTTTCGTGCTGGGGTGTCGTTAAACATTCATTCATTCATTCATTCATTCATTCATTCATTCATTCATTCAATACATCCTTCCTGCACCGCCACAAAGAGGACTGCCACTCCTAAACTAGTTTACCAAATCAAAACTAGCACAGGACATTGGAATAAATATAGCTGTGATGGCATGCACTCATGAATCACTGTCAAAACGGATTATGTCCTCAATGGCGTAGGATGTAGGGGGGGGGCAAGGACGGCATGTGCCCCCCCCCCCCCCCCCCACACACACACACACTTTGTAGCTGCAGCGATGGTTTATAGTTAAATCCCTTTGGCTCGAACCCCGTCGGTGCTCGAAAAGTGTTCGACCCATCGGTAGTTCGACCGAACCATTCGGTCAACATCGGACATTTCCGTAACATCAGTTAGAAAGTTGAATTAGATACAAATTGTGTAATACACGTAAATCAAATAAATAAATGGCAAATTCTTAATCTGTATTTACATGAATTTATTACTAAAAAATTTGAATATTTCAACAATAAAAAGCGCAGCACTGTCCACTTTTCAGAAATGTAGTCGTTTTCAAAGTAACGCTTTATGCTGAGTCCCGTTTGTGCACTAATTATTTGATTGGTATCACGGTTCATTTAACAGTTGCAGTAACACTAGCTGTACTTGAAAGATCATTACCGACAGTCGCTTAACAAACAACATGACAAGTGTGGTGACAAAAGGATTGCATGGCTAGTGTTGCGATTCCCCGATTCATCTATGTCTGCGTTGTTAAATAAAACATTTCTTTCTTTCTTTCTATAGTTCGTTCCGCCTAAATAATTAATCCGAAGGTATAATAACCAACTGCGCAATCGCAGCAATTGTTATACCTGTTTGGCGGTTTACCATAAGGCCAAATAAAATAAAAAGTTGGTGATCGTCCCCGCCCGTACCTGAAAAATGCGCCCGCCCCTGAAATTATTTTATTTTTTAGTTTGTTAAAAACTGTTAAAAATGCGTCGAGATAGTAGCAATTCAACTTTCGTAAGCACCGCAACGGGTTAAACCATCACCAGGTCCATCTGGCGGCTAGTGAAGGAACTACAACATCCAGGCGCATGCGCTGTTGACTGCTACTCCTGGTCTCTAGGGTTTTATAAAGTTTTTCACAGAAACAAACCCAACCCCCCCCCCCCCCCCCCCCCCCCCGATTTGTGTGATCAAAAGGACGATCACCAACTCTTTTTATTTTTATTTGGCCTAATTGATATTTGATGGATCACCATTTCGAGGGTGTGACGGTACATGCTCTTAATTTCTTTTCGCCTGTGGCGATATTAATTGTTTTAGAAGGCCGTGTGCAGTTCCAAATGCACTTAGCCCAGGTGGGCAATTTGTTACGTAATACCTTCGCGCGACCATGCATTCCAATATGCACTTAGTCCAGCTGTGGAGGCCATGTGGCCAGTAGTTACGTAATACCTCTGCGAGTGTGGTTTTTACAACCGTGATTTTGGCGAATGGCGACAGCCAGTCTGACGATCAGACAAAGATATGCCAGCGTGGTGGCTGTGGAAAATCCACATGTTAAGATGCAGTACCGCCTTGTGCCCCCAGGCGATATTCGCTGTCTCTGAGAGTTTTGAATAAATAGCTAGGGTTTTAGAGATATCGGGGAGAAACATTGGAAGTATCCAGGCGAACAGACGTCGTCCACTGAACGATCTATATTATCAGACGGGACTTTGGTAATTATATATTTTCTGCTCTGTGTATAACCTTGATGTGATTGATGTGACTTTAAATATTTTAATACTGTATTATACCAATATTATTTAGACGGTGCTGCCGGTCATCTGACGCAGTAATCTGTAGGCTCACTGTCCTAAATAGTTATAAAAAGCTTAACCAGTCATCCTAGAGGACCTAGGTAAACTGTAGGTTATTGTCTTTATTGTGATAGGTACCAGTATTAATTCTGTGTTACAAGGTTACTGAATGAGTAGTTAAGGGTTAATTAAAAATTAACCAGTTAGGAATATATTTGTAATTCCTTTATTAATTAAGTTCTCCTGGAAGCGTTTTTCAATTATTACACGTGTGGGTGTTGTGTCACGGTGAAGTGATTAGCATAGTGTGTAAACTAGACACCTAGAGATTAACTAATTAAGTGATCAGTTCTGGGTTGTTATTATTTGTTGTTGTTAATTAACTACTGCGGCAGTACATTTGTCAGCGTAGGTTAATACAGATTCCAAAGTGTATTGTGTTTTTGTTGTGTTTTCTAGTGAACTAAACGTGCTATAATAATATATACTTTATATAAGATCGTATCTCTGATCATACCTAGAGACGAGCCACAGCGGGTATAACTGCCTGTTACAGAGAGATCTAATAGATATACAGTTAGGAGAGATGTTTGGACAATCGTGTTTCATTCAGTTACGGGTATTATAGGATCCCCGTGACAGAGGGAAATATAGCTATTAACATAGATGGGACCGACAATTTAGTTCGAGCGAAGGCTTATAGTCGACCCTGGACGTGTTCGACCCTTCAGCAGTTAATATAAGGGTTTACCGAAAAAAAACCTCGGGACTTCGTTTTTGGTTCGAGCGTTGTGGTGTCTTCGACCCTTCCGAGGCCGAGCCAACGAGATTCTACTGTGTGTATATATATATATATATATATGGGGTGTGTGCCTCCCCCCACATTTTGGCACGTTCCTACATCCGTGTTAATGATTCTATGGATGAGGGTTTTTTTTGGCCGTCAATATTTGCTGTTACTATTCATGTGTCCCCGTATTTCTTTCTACCATTTAGTTAAAATTGTTACCAGTCGGCTTAAATAGCAGGTTCCTCGTGAACACTTGCAAATAATATTATGCAGTAATTTCTTTGTTAAAATCAAAGACTTCAAAGTGCGTTACAGCAGATGTCCTAATGCACGGACTAAAAGGTGTATACCACCAAATAAAATCCCATAGACGACAATAGTAACATGTGTGGCTAAACCTCCTATCTGCAGCGTATTAATCGACATATACACCACCATTTACACCACGGATATAAATACTACGACCCCTCACCCTTAAAGTGAATCAGATAAAGTGGGTGTTAAGCTGCTCATTTCAGAGATAATGGGTAGCGTCTATGACTACCCTAGTTCCACACAAAATTTCGGTATTTTTTTTTTACAGATACCCATGCATGTTTCAAGCACACGGTTACTTGGCATAGTGGTACTAGATAAAATGAAATTACATAAATGTTTTGCTCAGATGAAACTATTTTTTTTTTACAATCAACACAATCACATTTATCACCAATCACGTATTACCATAGTTTGACACCCGATGTATTTGTCGTGCTGAGATGTCGTTAAACACATCTATTCTATTCTATTCTATTATCACCAATCACAGAACTTGTGGTATTAACTGCTGTATTAAACTTTGTCCCCGCCGGAAGTTATTTGGTTTAGTACTACCTGTAGGTACGCTTCGATGCAGACTCTTGGTGTATATTAGCTAATTTCATTAATTAATAGTTAATGAAAACAAGACATATTAGCGCATCAAATACCCAGTAACATTACCGTGCCTTTTAGTTTACGTGTGTTAAAATCGTTTCAAGGGATGTCCATGTATCTTTAAAAACTTCGATGAAATATTTCTTAATATTTGGAAGGATGTGGTGTACCGCACACATGGACATCTGCTGTTAGTGTTAATGACATTTAATGACAACGTTTTCACACACACGCAACATGTAATGGTACGGTGTCACTGATTCTCTTATTATTTTGTTGAATAAGAACGAGACAAAGAAATAAATATTCAGCACAAATATTCTAGGGAAATAAACCGTTTCTGCACGCATTAGACCAAACTACGTGTCATAGGTCGAAGAGCTCGAATATGGAAATGCAGTCCCAATGCAAACTGTGACGTCACGTATTACCGTTATTAGATTTTCAATAGATATAAATAGTAGCAAATGAAATGGTTTGAATGTAATTATGGGCATGCATTTCAAGGCTACAATTTCTTCGAGATACCGACTTTTATTCTAAATTTTAATAGTACCTATTTGTGATATTTGTATTTTTGCACAGTTCTTTACACTGTGTTTTAAATTAACTGTTATTTTTTTTATATTGATGTTGACCATCACCTTCGTTTTACCTTTACCGTAGTTTGACACCCAATAGCCGATGTATTTGTCGTGCTGGGGTGTCGTAAAACATTCATTCATTCCTGGCATTTCAAGGTATACTCTGCATTTCTTAGTAAATGAAATTGTTTGGATGTAATTGTGGGCATGCATTTAAAAAAAAAACCTAATAAATATTTTGGGTCAAATTATGCCACTTTGAAATTGCCCATTTAAGCTTTTGTTCCAAGCCAGGGCTCAATTCCACAAAAAAGAAAGAAAGAAAGAAATATTTTATTTAACGACGCACTCAACACATTTTATTTACGGTTATATGGCGTCAGACATATAGTTAAGGACCACAGAGATTTTGAGAGGAAACCCGCTGTCGCCACTACATGGGCTAATCTTTCCGATTAGCAGCAAGGGATCTTTTATTTGCGCTTCCCACAGGCAGGATAGCACAAACCATGGCCTTTGTTGAACCAGTTATGGATCACTGGTCGGTGCAAGTGGTTTACACCTACCCATCGAGCCTTGCGGAGCACTCAGGGTTTGAAGTCGGTATCTGGATTAAAAATCCCATGCCTCGACTGGGATCCGAACCCAGTACCTACCAGCCTGTAGACCGATGGCCTAACCACGATGCCACCGAGGCCGGTAATTCCACAAAACATCGTAAGCCTAGTTTTACACGTAAACGTAAATCTACGACTAAACCACAATTCTTATTACTATTATAGTACAACAAATACAGTTTAAAGTACACGTATTTCATTTTCTTTTGTCCTTAAAATGATCCATTTTCCTTAATTATATAATTTGCTTCGTGAAATAGATGCCAAACACGGGTAAATGTATGCCCGGTATAACTGCTAGTCGCCGACGTGAACTTACGATGTTTAGTGAAATAGGCCTCAGGTCCGTTCGGATTTGTAACTCTCTATCTACTGCTATCGAGTTTAAAACCACAATTGATTGGGGAGCTATACTGGGTTTATACCACCAAATCAGATCACACAAATGATAATAGTAACATAATATAATTGTGGTTAAAACTACTATCACAGCGTTTCAACAAACATAAACACCTTGGATATAGATACTATCACCCCTCACACTAAACGTAAATCAGAATAAAAATTAGGTGTTAAGCTGCTGGTTTCAGACATTACAGGACTACACTAGATTCACATAAGCAAAACTGTCATCCTATCTTCAGCAGGACCCCACACATGTTTCTATCACAGGTAGTTGGTACATGACACTTGTTCAGTTTAAATTACAGGAATTTACTGGCCAGATAAAACTACATTTTATGACAACAAACTCTGGCATATTTATCATTAATGACAGGACAGGTAGCGTTAAGTGTGGAAGGAAATGTTTTATTTAACGACGCACTCAAACACATTTTATTTATGGTTCTATGACGTCGGACATATTGTTAAGGACCATATAGATATTGAAAGAGGAAACCCGCTGTCGCCACTTCATGGACTACTCTTTTCGATTAGCAGTAAGGTACCTTTTATATGTACCATCCCACAGACAGGATAGTATATACCACGGTCTTTGTTAAACCAGTTGTGGAGCACTGGCTATAACGAGAAATAGCCCAATGGGTCCACCGATGAGAATCGATCCTAGATCGATCGCGTATCAGGCGAGCTTTGTCCCACTGAGCTACGTCTCGCCCCACAGCGTTAAGTGCAATGAAAGGTGGGTGCAACTCTCAGTCGGTGAGATGCTATTTGGTGTACTGCTACCTATAAGGCCACTAAACTGGTGAATAGGAAACAAAAGTGTTTTGTTTAACGACACCACTAGAGAACATTGATTTTTGCTGAATAAAAATGTTGGTGTAGTAACCTTACACTTTGTAGTTGAGTAGATAAAACTCACTGGGGGGGGGGGGGGGGGGGGTCGGTTTAGCGATGCGAACCTGTACCTACCACAGACTGCATTACATCCGGTTTGTTAACCACTACACAACGCAGGTCAGTCTGACATTAGTTTGTACTTTACAAATAGTTCATAGTGTTAATAGTGGATATAGAAATGTACTTTAAAATAAAGAAACAATATAACTACTTTTTATATAGCCCAATATATTATGCTCTAGTAGTGTCATTAAACAAGGTTTTTTGTTTTTTGTTTTTAGTATACCTTTTCCCATCTAGCACCAGCTGTAAGTTAATGAGCACGAATTTCAATAGAGAATAAAAATGAATGTGTCTGTACCGTTCGTACAAATTGCATTCAAAGGGGAAAAAAAGGAAATTGTTTTTTTCAGATAACACCATACAGTGAATAGACTACATGATGAATCAATACGAAGTCGAACGTTCTGAATGTCATCATGTAAATGACTACGGTCGTGTCTCAGCTGGGAACGCAACATATTTTCTCTTCTATAAACAGTAAACAAATACGATGGAATGCAAAGAATATTCAAGTTCACAGCTGTCTGAAATTAAGATGTGTTTTAATACTTTCGAATTTTCTGGTCATAAGTTACTCCTAAGTTTAGATTACCGATTAGACATTTGATAATTATAGCGGAATAGTTCTCGTGAATGCGTACATGCGTGTCTCTGCATGTTTGTGTGCGTGTGTGTTCGCGTGCGTGTGCGCGCGCACATGTGTGTATGTGTGTTTGTGTATGTATATGTGTGTATGTGTGTGCCTCCTCCCCCCTCCGTCTCTCTCTCTCTGTGTGTGTGTGTGTGTCTCTCTCTCTCTCTGTCTGTCTGTCTCTCTCTCTCTCTCTCTCTCTCTCTCTCTCTCTCTCTCTCTCTCTCTCTCTCTCTCTCTCTCTCTCTCTCTCTCTCTCTCTCTCTCTCTCTCTCTCTCTCTCTCTCTCTCTCTCTCTCTCTGTATATGTGTGGGTGTGGATGTGGGTGTGGGTGTGTGGGTTTAAATTATCAAATATTTCATACAACAAACCTGAAAGTATTCTGGTGATATCTACAGGAAAACATGCAAATTAATTTCTGTTGGCTCATTGAATTGAAAACACGCTGAATTAAACCGTAACACATTTGTGTTTGAAAAAGATATTAACAATACTACACCAATAAAAGGAAGCAGGACAAATTACTTATTAAGTGACCGGAAAAGAATTCGTGTCGCCTCCCTCACAAATATTCCTACGCGCCTATTGGTCACAAGGGAAATAATACATTGTGAACATAATCTCCTTCTAAAATACTTCATTGTCACTTTTTGTTTATTGTATCCAAGTTTTGTATTTATTGTATCCTAGTTCACCTGTTAATATCTAAAAAAATTCAATAAAACCAACTGTTTATTATTTTATAACCTTCAAATAATTTACCTTGTACATTGTTTTCTGAGTATGAATTAAAGAGTATAATTGAACTACAAATAATGAAGCTAAAGTTTGTTTTGTTTAATGACACCACTACAACACAATGATTAATTAATCATTAGCTATTGGATGTAAAACATTTGGTAATTCTGACACATAGTCATCAGAGAAAACCAGTTACATTTTTCCATTAGCAGCAAGGGATCTTTTATATGCACTTTCCCACAGACAGGAAAACACATACCACAGCATTTGACCAGTTGTGGTGCACTGGTTGGAACGAGAAAAAACCCAATCATTTGAATGGATCGACCAAAAGTGGTTTGATCCTGCGACTCAAGCACCCCAGGCGTGCACTCAACTGACGGAGCTGCATCCCGCCCCGTACACATAATGAATCAACACGTTGGGCATAATAAAATAATTCTGGAGTTAATGTAACAGATACTAGTAGATAGATAGATCGGTGGATCGGTGGGTGGATGGATGGACGGATGGATGGACAGATGGATGGATGGATGGATATATATATATATATATATATATATATATATATATATATATATATATGTATATATGTCTATACAAATGTATATGTATGTATGTCTATACACACACTGATATGTATATATATATATATATATATATATATATATATATATATATATATATATATATATATATATATATAGGTTATTACCAGAGTGTTTTTCGGTATCGTCAGTATCATATATTAGGAATAAAAATTGTATTATGCGAGCCTCTGGCCCCCTGCCCCCTGCCCCCCGGAGGGTACGGCCCTGGTATACGGATAAAAAGTTACCAAATTTGAACTTGTGTTTGCTTTTTCCGTCAGTATTTAATATATTTATCTAGTATTTCAGTGTATAAAATAAGGCTGGCAGGTTTGGGAAGATTTCTTTAAAATGAGTGCCGCGATCACGTGCGAAGCTGCATGCTTTTTATTGATTTGTCAAGGCAGCGTGCATTCGGGCCACTGTCGCGTGCTATGGAATTGAACACCATACCAAATCGAAATTTTGAACAGTACATGTCGAGTGCACAACATTTCATTTCAACACGACTGAAAAGCAAAATCATGAAGAATGCCGCGAATGTTACAATTTTTTATTTTTATTTTATTTTTTATTTTTAAATTTATTGTCCCCAGACACAAGTATGACAGTGTCAGGGTTGGGGGCCCTGATTTCACTACCTTACATCCATGTTATAAGTACATATGAACATTATTTATATATATAATATAGTGTAATTAGAATCAATATAATAATATTAATAAGCATGAATACATGAAAACATGGAGTTCACTAATGTGTGGGGTTAACAGTGAAGATAGAGGTAGAGGAAAGATTTGAAGGAAATGGTAAAGGGAGAAAAGAGAAGGTAAGGAAGGAAGAAGGAAAGAAAAAGTGAATTAAATACTTTAATTTCGAAAGAGAAAACATATTTGTATTGAAATACCTCTAGAACATTGTATTGCCATGTCTTGTTTCTAGGTATCTGAACCAAGGTGCCCAATATTCCTCAAATTCTTGAAATTGACAATTTTTGAAAAGTATATATTTTTCAATTTCTATTTTATCTTTTAAAATATTTAAAAAAGCATATATGTTAGGTCCATGTTTCTGCATTTTAGATCTATATATATAGTATTTAACATTGATAATGAGCCAATTAATAAATACCATCTTGCTTTTTTCCCTCTTTATGATTCCAAACAAGACTGTCTGTTTATCGAGTTGTGTATGTTCACCTTTGTCCTGAATCCATTATTCAGTTTCCTTCCATAAAAGACAAAACTTTAGAGCAGTCATAGAACAAATGCTCCAATGTTTCTGGTGTTCTATGACAAAAATCGCAAACATTTGATTCTATGTATTTTATTTTATATAAGAACGTGTTTGTCGTGATTATTCGATGTAGAATTCTATATTGAAACCACTGTAAAGTTGTATCTTTTAAACATATAAATGGTAAATTATACACCTTTTCCCACTCCTGTAACGATAGTATGAAACCTAAATTGTAATGTTTTCTTTGGGAAGTTGGCACTATTTTTGATTTGTTTAAAATATTATACATTTCTTTGCACCCTTTAGTAGTTTTAAAAAATAACTCCAATTTAAAAGGAAATATAGGATTGGTTGTTGCTACTTGACAATGTGCAATGCATAAAGGTTTTAACTGCTTTGATTAAAGATGCATGTTCTAAGAAGTTTGAATGTATGTGAAATTTAAATCTAAATGTTTCATAGGTTAAAAATCTACTATGTTCATCCATTAAATCTTGAATAAATATAACTCCATTTTTAATATAGTTTTCATGATATATAGGTTTGTGGTCAATAGTTATTTTACTATTAAACCAAATATTAATTCTAATTATTTCATTTTTACATTCGGGAATTAGTTTTTGTTGAATTACCACCAACTATGTAAAACATTTTCCCAGAAAGAGTTACTTTTTTTTTTTTTTGTATTTTGATAAAATAATCCCTACACGTAATAAGTTTTTGCACAGATAATTTTGTAGTAACTTCAAAAAATGTTTTCCATTTTGCGTTAGTTGAAATAGTCTGCTAATCCAGGTGGATTTTAAAGCTATCATAAAATTCAAAATATTTAGCATTTTAAGGCCACCATTTGAGTAACTTTAAGTTAAAACTTCGCGTTTTATTCTGTCTGGTTTATTTTGCCAGATAAAGTTAAAAAACATTTTATCTGTTTGTTTTATCATTTTGTCTGGTGGGTTAGGCAGTGAAATTAGTAAGTGTGTTAATTTGGGAATAATTAAGGATTTTAAAACAACTATTCTACCGAACACAGTCAGTTTTCTTGTTGTCCAAAGTTTTATTAAAATTTTTATTTCATTAATTTTTATTTCAAAATTAATTGTAGTAATTTGTTTCAGGTCAACTGAAAATTTTATTCCTAACAATTCAAAATGTTCTGCACCCCATTCTAATTTCCATCTTACTTGATGATAAACCTCTTTTGAGAACTTTTTACTGCCTATCCAAATGACTTTCGATTTCGAATAGTTTATCTTCAAACCAGAAGCATTAGCATACACATCTAGGATTTTTAAGGTATTCTCAAGGGATTTGGGAGATCCATCTAGAATAAAGGTTGTGTCGTCTGCATATTGAGATAAGAGGAATTCCTCTCCACTAATTTTTAAACCATTTATATTTTTAGAATGTCTGATTAATATTGCGAGGATTTCTGCACATATAATACAAATATATGGTGAGAGAGGGTCACCTTGTCTACATCCACGTTCTAAGTTAAAGCTTTCTGATAAAAATCCATTTTGAAGTACTCTTGAAGTTGAATTGTTATAGAGGGTTTTTATCCAGTTTTTAATAGATATTTTAAAATGAAACAATTCCAACGCTTTTTCGATAAATTTCCAAGAAAGAGAGTCAAATGCCTTTTCGAAATCTATTAATAATAACATACCAGGTATATTTTGTTCTTCTGTGTACTGCAATATATCGTATATTAATCTTATATTTTCCCCAATATATCTACCTTTTATGAAACCAGTTTGATCACTGCAATAAGTTTTTCTAATACATTTTTTATTCGATTTGCTATGCATCCTGATGCAATCTTGTATGTACAATTCAACAGAGTAATTGCCCTCCAATTCTTGAGAAATTGTTTTGGTTTATTTGGCTTGGGGATACAAGTGATCACGCCTAGTTTTTGAGTATTTGACATTTCGCTTATACTGTAACTGTAATTAATTGACCGTATTATAAAATAATCAATATCGTTCCAGAACATTTTGAAAAACTCTGCTGTAAACCCATCTGAACCAGGGCTTTTGTCATTTTTCATATTTTTGAGAAAAGCTAATGCTTCAGAATAACTAATTTCACCTTTTATTCTTCTGCTTCATCATTACTGAGTTTGTTAAAATTGATATGTGTTATAGTTTCCATAAAGTCATCGTCAATTTGCTTATTTCTTTCGGAGTAGAGAGTTTGGTAAAATCGTTTTGTTTCTTCTAAGATATCTTTTTGATTGGTTATTATTTGTCCATTACCTAACTCTATTCTTGAAATTAGCTTACTAGTATAGTTCCGTGATTCCATGTTACAAAAGTATTTAGTAGGTTTTTCTCCTTCTTCGATCCATTTCGCTCTTGATGTGACAAATTTGCCTTTTAATGTGTTTTTTCTTAATTCTATTAATTCGTTTCGTTTTTGTTTTAATATTTCTGAGTTAATCTGGTTTTCATCTTCTTCTAATTGTTTAATTTCTTCAGTTAATTATGTTACAAGTTGATAGGGGTAGGGCTATTGCTCTAATTATGCAGGAGCAATCACAACGTCGCGTCGCCCAGCAATTTGGGATACATGAGTCAACGATAGCTCGTTTAGTTAAGCGTTTCGGAGCCACAGGAAGATTTGCTGACCGCCCCAGGAGCGGAGGTCCGCGTGTCACAATGCCACGTCAAGATAGAGACATACATCTCACACACCTTCGTATTGATTTCAGACAGCTACGAAGACGGCGAGTCAGGTTGTAGGCACTCATTGTCGATCACAACGGCTAGGAATCGGTTGCGGAAGTTCAACGTAAGGCCACGACGTCCCTACGTTGGTCCGCAACTTACACCCAGGCGATGTTAACGTCGATTGCAATGGCTGCGTGCACATGCACCAAATCAGGTGCATTGAAGACGTGTGTTATCCACTGACGAGTTTCGGTTCTTGCTTTACAGGTCAGATGGGCGGCAACGTGTCTATCGACGTCGAGGTGAGCGATATTCAGACGCGTGCGTTAAGGAAAATGACATATTTGGGGGTGTCTGTTATGGTTTGGTGGAATTTCTCATGGCGTGAAAACACCTTTCTTGGTCATCCAGGGCAATGTTACAGCCATAAGATATTGGGATCAGATCATCAGGCCTCCCGTCCTTCCACGTATCTATGCGCGCAACCTTACATTGCAGTAGGATAATGCGAGGCCGCACGTTGCGAAAGTTTGTCTTGACTTACTCAATCTAAACAATATCCCAGTGCTCGATTAGCCACCCTACAGTCTAGATTTGAACCCGATCGAGTATTTGTGGGACGAGCTGGACAGGAGCGTCACGAAGCGCGTCAACTAATTTAAGTCTTGAGATGTGACGGCATTACGAACACGTGTAATTCCGTCACGTCATACATTGTAATTCCGTCACAGGATGTTAAAAATCCATACCTGCCAAACATCGATAACCTCCTACAGGTTTTTTTTTGTTTTTGTTTGTTTTTAAGGCATACAGTATCTTTAATAGGAAATAAGTTTAAATAAAATTTCATTAATTATTCTTGCCGCCAGACTAATTAGATCTATAAAAATGTGACGGAATTATAAGATCACTCATTATTACGTCACTCAAAAAGCTGACCTACTTGGATTAAGTAGATTATTTTAAAAAATCAAGTTTGATTTGTTTAACAAAACCACTAGAGCACGGTGATTTACCATTGGCTATTGAATGCAAAAGATTAGCTAATTCTGACATATTGTCTTAGAAAGGAAACCCGCTACATTTATACCTCTTGTGAGATTATAATTTACAAATATGTTGGTGACCAATGTGGTCTACAGATTTTAGACTTTAATATGATATATAACACACCCGAGTTTGGTTTAGCAGTGACTTGATGTCAGTCAATGAAAAACCGTTAAAAAAACATAAAAATATACAGCTTTTTTATATTGAAGGGCACATGATGTTTGCGAACGCGCATCTTTAGGGCAGAGCAAAAATTCGGATGAAATGTTTGAGTTCTAACGAAGCGCATTCTACCCTATCCAGTGATACCATATATAGGAAATGTTTCCATAATTTCAAATTTGCCATCTGACTTTGATGACTATAATTATATACTAAAGAAATTTTCTTGTTTAGAGTATCAATATTTGTATCGTGAATCTGAATTTTATTATAAATTTTAATTTTACTTCTCTGTGATATTTGCATTTTTTGCACAGTTCCTTTAACGGTTGCATTTTTATATTGGTGTGGTTCATCACTTAATTTTTGCATTTACCATAGTTTGACAACCAATAACTGATGTATTTTTCGTGCTGAGGTGTCGATAAACATCCATTCATGTTCAATATCTGTATATCTGTTTGTAGTAGCCGAAACAAGATTTTACCTTCCAATAATTTCGTACATACTAAAATACATGTATGTAGGTATCACGAAGAAAATTAGCAATGACTGCTACAGACATTAGCCCACGATCACAAACACATTGGATATGCAGACACTGGTATTTTAAACTATAAAAATAAAATGTATTTTAATATGTACTTTTAGTCGCCCAAAATACTCATGTTAGTAACAAATAAGCTTACATTGGCTGCAAACTCAGGACAGTCCTTTTAACGGTGGCAAAAAACTCGGTGACAGTCCCTTTAACGATGGCAGTCTTTTTAATGTGTTTGAATAAAACTGAAGAAGATAGATTCTCAAAACGTTTTCCCTTTTCCATGCACTGTGTCTCTGTTTTGTATTATTTTAATATCTTTTGTCTGTTGAGAAGGCGCTTTCTTGGTTTCCTCGGTACTAAATAAATACAAATTAACATTTTCGCCGGTCAATGCGGCACTTCCATTACGGCCAAAACTAATCTGATAGATAACAGCGCATGCGTGGTTAGCTCTTTCACTGTATAAATAAAACTTATTTGTCTAAATGTTTTGTTACCGACCACGGTCGGGCTGCTGGTGCTCCGTTGCACCTGCCAGTGCAGGCAGTCCCTCCTCCTATCCACCCTCCACCTTTCCTGTCCTGGACAGAGGAGCCGGCCAAGACCGGCTCTTGTGCCCAGGACAGGTGTGCGATACACCAGCTTGCTCTGAATATGCATGTAAAGTCCTACGACCTGACCTGCTCTGACCTAAATGTTTTCGACCTGTCTCATTAGTCATTTGGTCTTTAAGCTGGCATATACTGTGTTCGGACCTCGGTGTCTGCTCCGACCGAGGGCGAGTTTTATGGACTCAGTGAGGGAGATGTTAGACCACTATTCGACTTCGCTCTCACTAACAACTAACCACTAACTCACTAACGTGGACACAGACAGTCCAGACAACTCAGGTATGTGCCATGGTAGCGTGCTTGAACCTTAATTGTATTTAAGTACGAAAATAAATTGGAATGAATGAATGAATGAAATTAATTTTGGGGGGATTATTTGACGACAGATGTTTTACAGTGGCGGAATCAGAATGTTTCCAGGGAGGGGAGCAACGTTTTAAAAAAAATGTCTCTCTCAAATTCAAGATAGGGGATACAACGTTTAAAAATAGCACCTACACTATTCAAAAGTACTCTATGTATTATCTATATTGTAATCTTACAAACAAATACCAAGCCGAAACCTATTACATGTTCTCTAATAAAAACAGCAAAAAACAACAAAACCCCAAAATACAAAATGAAATTACATTAATTTATTTAACAGTGGATTTTGGCGGGCACTTCGAATTTCGGGGTGGGTGGGTGCGCATCCCCTGCACCCTCCTCTTGGATCCGCGCTACAGACTATTTTTAGAGGGTGACTATTACATTTTGGGTCAGGATTAAGGGTAGAGTTAGGGTCAGTGTTAGAATTAGGATTAGCTTAAGATTAGGATTAGAACAACCTGTCAGCGAAAATGCTGAAGTATTGCATTTTTAAGTAATTCAGTCAGTACAGAGGATGAGAGAGTTTCAAATAACCTGTTAGAAAAAAAGAAGAAACAGACTGACGAACGGAGAGAAATATATATATATATATATATATATATATATATATTGTCACACACACAAACAGTGTTACACACACACACACACACACACACACACACACACACACACACACACACACACACACACACGCACGCACACACACACACACACAGAGTTCAAGAGAGCAATGATGGAGAGAAAGAGAGAGGATCGAGAGTGAGAGAGAAAAGAAAGTTAAAGCGAGAAATAAAGAGAGGGTGTGGTGTAACAGAGATGGAGATTTGGGGGGGGGGGGGGGGCGTGATAGGTGGCGTATGTACGATGTATATGTCCTCATTACATCCATAGAAATGTTAATAATATATGTTTGTTAAGTTAAACATACAGTGAAGATAAAACACCGTGAGATATTCTTGGCATCACACGGTCACATCTATTGGTTTTTCCCACGGACTTGATATTCCAGACGCCAAAGTCACACCGCTGAATGAGTCTGTTAGATACCATTTAGCATTCTCTATGTACCATATTGGGTCAAATTTAGCCATCGAAGGTTCAATCCCATCCTTATGTATGCATTAAAGACCGTTATATACGTTGTTTTGTCTTTGAGAAAGTACTTATTAACAAGTAATTTGTATCACATGGTGAATCATTAAGAAACTTCCCCGTTTCTGCTCGAAAACAATTTTCATTATCAACTTATTAGCAGAAAGGTAATAATTTATAGATTCTGTCTCTACATAGGAAAGGATAAATGTTGCAGCGTCCTTGAACTTTTAGCTAAATTGCATGTTCGTCAGATGCAAAATTATACAGGACAAGCGTACAATTAGACACATCTAGCAATTAGCATATCATAGCACAGCAACATCTATAATAAACAATATCGTCTGCATGCAGGAACTTCTTGTGAACAGCAGCCTCCAAACCGCAACCTCTAAACCGCAACATCTATAATAAACAAAATCATCTGCATGCAGGAACTTCTTGTGAACAGCAGCCTCCAAACCGCAACCTCTAAAACGCAACATCTATAATAAACAATATCATCTGCATGCAGGAACTTCTTGTGAACAGCAGCCTCCAAACCGCAACCTCTAAACCGCAACATCTATAATAAACAAAATCATCTGCATGCAGGAACTTCTTGTGAACAGCAGCCTCCAAACCGCAACCTCTAAACCGCAACATCTATAATAAACAATATCATCTGCATGCAGGAACTTCTTGTGAACAGCAGCCTCCAAACCGCAACCTCTAAACCGCAACCTCTATAATAAACAATATCATCTGCATGCAGGAACTTCTTGTGAACAGCAGCCTCCAAACCGCAACCTCTAAACCGCAACCTCTATAATAAACAAATCATCTGCATGCAGGAACTTCTTGTGAACAAAGCAGCAACCTCCAATAAACCGCAGGAACTTCTTGTGAACAGCAGCCTCCAAACCGCAACCTAAACCGCAACATCTATAATAAACAAAATCATCTGCATGCAGGAACTTCTTGTGAACAGCAGCCTCCAAACCGCAACCTCTAAACCGCAACCTCTATAATAAACAATATCATCTGCATGCAGGAACTTCTTGTGAACAGCAGCCTCCAAACCGCAACCTCTAAACCGCAACCTCTATAATAAACAATATCATCTGCATGCAGGAACTTCTTGTGAACAGCAGCCTCCAAACCGCAACCTCTAAACCGCAACATCTATAATAAACAAAATCATCTGCATGCAGGAACGTCTTGTGAACAGCAGCCTCCAAACCGCAACCTCTAAACCGCAACATCTATAATAAACAATATCATCTGTATGCAGGAACTTCTTGTGAACAGCAACCTCTAAACCGCAACCTCTAAACCGCAACCTCTATAATAAACAATATCATCTGCATGCAGGAACTTCTTGTGAACAGCAGCCACCAAACCGCAACCTCTAAACCGCAACATCTATAATAAACAATATCATCTGCATGCAGGAACTTCTTGTGAACAGCAGCCTCCAAACCGCAACCTCTAAACCGCAACATTTATAATAAACAATATCATCTGCATGCAGGAACTTCTTGTGAACAGCAGCCTCCAAACCGCAACCTCTAAACCACAACCTCTATAATAAACAATATCATCTGCATGCAGGAACTTCTTGTGAACAGCAGCCACCAAACCGCAACCTCTAAACCGCAACCTCTAGAGTACAAAGCAGCCTTTAGAATAAACAGCACCGTCTGGAGTGAATGAGGCTGATAGGTACTGGGTTCGTATACCAGCTAAGGCAATAAGGTTTTTTTTCATGCCAGTACCGACTCCAACCCAGAGTGAGTGCACCGTTAGGCTCAATGGGTGTGTCTCCCGAGTGTATGGCCCAACATGGGGGATGATTACCCGGCATGCACTGCAGGTTCCGTGTACCCAGAGCTCGGGTGATTCCGAGATAGCTCAACTGACAGTAAGCATGGAGCACAAGTGTCAGTAAGCGTAGAGCACAATTGACAGTAAGTGTGGAGCACAACTGACAGTAAGCGTGGAGCACATCTGACAGTAAGCGTGGAGCACAACTGACACAGTAAGCGTAGAACACATCTGACAGTAAGTGAGGAGTACAACCGACAGTAAGCGTGGAGCACAACTGACAGTAAGTGTGGAGTACAACTGACAGTAAGCGTAGAACACATCTGACAGTAAGTGAGGAGTACATCTGACAGTAAGCGTGGAGTACAACTGACAGTAAGCGTGGAGCACAACTGACAGTAAGTGTGGAGCAGAACAGTAAGCGTGGAGCTGAATTGACAGTAAGCGTGGAGCACAACTGACAGTAAGCGTGGAGCACGGCTGACAGTAAGCTTGGAGCACGGCTGACAGTAAGCGTGAAGCATGGCCCTGTCAAGTAGTCCAATACCGAAATGGAAATACTGCGGCTTTACCATTCATCTAATCATCATCCATGTTTGCAATGTCCAAAAAAAAAAAAAAACAATGTCTGTGTTAAATTTTTAAGAAAAAAAGAAAGAACCCCCCCCCCCCCCCACCTCTAAAGTAAACAGCACACTGCATAGTAAAAACAAACTCTGTATAGTAAAGAGCATTTAGTACACGTATATAGTAAACAGCAATCTTTAGTAAACAGTAAACTTTTGTAATCACCAAATTCAAGTAAACTGCCATCTTTAGTAAACAGTAACTTTTAGTAAACACCAACCTTTGTTAAACAACAGTCTCTATTTAAAAAAGGGGCGGGACGTAGCCCAGTGGTAAAGCTTTCGCTTGATGGGCGGTCGGTTTGGGATCGATCCCCGTCAGTGGGCCAATTGGGCTATTTCTCGCTCTAGCCATTGCACCACGACTGGTATATATAAAGCCGTGGTATGTGTTACCCTGTCTGTGGGATGATGCATATAAAATATCCCATACTGCTAATCGAAAAGAGTATCCCATGAAGTGGCGACAGTGGGTTTCCTCCCTCAATATCTGTGTGGTCCTTAACCATATAACAGAAAATAAAATGTGTTGAGTGGGTCGTTAAATAAAATATTTCCTTCTTATTAAATTTATCTTTTTGTCTTTTTAATATTATCTGAAAGGGGCGTGGCGTGGTCTTAGCCTGGAGGAGGTTCTAATATGGTCCAGGATATATCGCTGTTGGTGAGGCCCGTTGAGCTATTTATCATTGCAGCTGGTGCATCACGAGTGGTATTTCAAAAGTCGTGGTATGTGCTATCCTGTCAGTGGGATGATGCATATAAAATATCCCTTTCTACTAATGGAAACATGTAACAGGTTTCCTTTCTAAGACTATATGCCGAATTACCATATGTTTGACACCCAATAGCCGATGAATAATAAATCAATGAGCTCTAGTGGTGTCGTTAAACAAAACAAAATTTACCATTTAGCTTTATGTCTGCTAAATTCGGGTTTCACTGTACATAGATTTCCAGCACATTGTTATTATTATGTATGCTTTCTGCAACACGTATTTACTAGCATAGTGCAGTTACGAGCGGATACTAATCAGAACGTTGTCGCGATATTATAGATATTACAAGTTAAGAACGTGATCGATACTGAATAGTGAAAGAACAACGCCAATGGTTTGCCTTATAACTGTATTCTTTAAAGAGACTGCCAAAGGTTTGCCTTATAACTGTATTCTTTAAAGAGACTGTCAAAGGTTTGCCTCATAACTGTATTCTTTAAAGAGACTGTCAATGGTTTGTCTTATAACTGTATTCTTTAAAGAGACTGTCAATGGTGTGCCTTATAACTGTATTCTTTAAAGAGACTGCCAAGAGTTTGCCTTATAACTGTATTCTTTAAAGAGACTGCCAAGAGTTTGCCTTATAACTGTATTCTTTAAAGAGACTGTCAATGGTTTGCCTTATAACTGTATTCTTTAAAGAGACTGCCAAGAGTTTGCCTTATAACTGTATTCTTTAAAGAGACTGCCAAGAGTTTGCCTTATAACTGTATTCTTTAATGAGACTGCCAATGGTTTGCCTCATAACTGTATTCTTTAAAGAGACTGCCAAGAGTTTGCCTTATAACTGTATTCTTTAAAGAGACTGCCAAAGGTTTGCCGTATAACTGTATTCTTTAAAGAGACTGTCAATGGTGTGCCTCATAACTGTATTCTTTAAAGAGACTGTCAATGGTGTGCCTCATAACTGTATTCTTTAAAGAGACTGCCAATGGTTTGCCTTATAACTGTATTCTTTAAAGAGACTGCCAATGGTTTGCCTCATAACTGTATTCTTTAAAGAGACTGCCAATGGTGTGCCTCATAACTGTCTTCTTTAAAGAGACTGTCAATGGTTTGCCTCATAACTGTATTCTTTAAAGTGACTGTTAATAGTTTGCCGTATAACTGTATTCTTTAAAGAGACTGCCAAGAGTTTCCGTACATTGTAAAATGTTTCCGACCAACAGTGTTTTTGGGGACTAAAATAACATATTAGGCCCAAATACATTGTGTTATTTAGAATACCAGTGTCTGTATATTCAATGTGTTTGCGGTCGTTTGCTAATGTTTGTAGCAGTCATTGTTCATTTTACTTCGAAATATAATTATACTTGTTCGTATGTGCGAACTCATTTTGAGGTTCAATTCAGTTTGAGTTACTACAAATGTTAGAACGACAATAAACATCTTGTTTATATAGATACTGATATTCTAACCAACGTGATATTTTAGTCATCTAAAAGACTGTCGGAAATGTCTTACAACGAAAGCACAGTCCCTTAATAAAACAAAACCACACAATAAAATACCTTCTTTTTTTCTTTTTTAAACTCAATATATGGTGAAGATATTTGACACTTGCTAAAATTTCGTTTCACGATGAATACGTTTATACAGAGTGTCACGGGGATTCTATAATACCCGTAACTGAATAAAACACGATTGTCCAAATATCTCTCCTAACTGTATATCTATTAGATCTCTCTGTAACGGGCAGTTCAAAACCGCTTTGGCTCGTCTAGGTATGATCAGAGATACGATCTTATATAAAGTATATATTATTATAGAACGTTTAGTTCACTAGAAAACACAACAAAAACACAATACACTTTGGAATTTGTATTAACCTACGCTGACAAATGTACTGCCGCAGTAGTTAATTAATAACAACAAATAATAACAACCCAGAACTGATCACTTAATTAGTTAATCTCTAGGTGTCTAGTTTACACAATATGCTAATCACTTCACCGTGACACAACACCCACACGTGTGATAATTGAGAAACGCTAACACACACACGTGTGATAATTGAGAAACGCTTCCAGGGGAACTTAATTAATAAAGGAATTACAGCTCTATTCCTAACTGGTTAATTTTTAATTAACTCTAACTACTCATTCAGTAACCTTGTAACACAGAATTAATACTGGTACCTATCACAATAAAGACAATAACCTACAGTTTACCTAGGTCTTCTAGGATGACTGGCTAAGCTTTATATTACCAAATACTCGTATAAATATAGAACAGTAAGACTACGATTTACTTCGTCAGATGACCGAAGACACTGTCTAAATAATATTGGTATAATACAGTATTAAAATATTTAAAGTCACATCAATCACATCAAGGTTATACAACAGAGCAGAAATAATATATTTACCAAAGTCCAAACGGACTAACGTTCCCTGGGAGCCGTCCTTTTTGCTTCTCTTCATAACTCTAAAATTCTAGCTATTTATTATAAATCGAATATCGCCTGGGGTTACATCGCGGCACCGAATTTTATCATTTGAGTTTCCACCACGACCAGAGTCGGTATATTTTTCTCTGATCGTCAGACTGGCTGTCGCCATCGTCGCCAAATCACGGTTGTAAAAATCGCACTCGCAGAGGTATTACGTAACTACTCGCCACATGGCCGTCGCACCTGGCTAAGTGTGTACGGTAGCGCGGAGGTATTACGTAACCAAGTGCACACGACCCTCTAGAACAATTAACATCGCCACAGGCGAAAAGATAATTAAGAGCATGTACCGTCACACAGAGCAATGACACTATTTAGTACGGTAATGTTCCAAACATAACACCGAGGCATCGAAATCCCAAGTTCTTGTTATAGACAAGGCTAATGAATGTGAGCATAGTTTAGTTCGATTATTAGCCTAAAACTTTTAACTGATGCATCGAAACATTACAATGATACTGTCGACGATACGATACATGATATCCTTGCTTGTGTATCGATTTCTATTTTTACCAACACCAGTCTGTAGTGGTATGTATTTTAAACAAAGACAGTGGACGGGAGACTATGTGCCTGCCTATTATGTCAATGTGTCTGTGTTGTGGTATTTCTACATTATAACTGTGTTTAGTCAGTTGTTTACTTTTGTCAGGTTTATTTCTATTTTAAGTCACTTCACCTAAGCTTTATCTTCTTGTTTTACGGAGAACACATCGTGAATCAGATATCGCGATACGTATCGTATCGTGGTCTATGCATCGTGGGCTATGTATCGTGATAATTCTGATGTCCAAAATATAGCAATAGTAACACTTAAAACTGAGGTTAATGCCGAAAATTATACGGCCTATAAAGCCTTAATAAATAATTTAAAATTAATGAAGTGCTTGTAATATAAGACTATATTTTTATTTATTAACTATATTTATGATTTGAATGGGTCCCCCCCCCCCCCCACCCACCCCAGAAAACACCTTTATTTGGTCAAAAGAGGCAATTGTTGGCATTTCCAAACCTTATAAGGCTGCATTGGTTTTAGAAAACACCTTTATTTGATAAAAAAAAATGGCATGAAATGATCAGTACCATCAGTTTCATCATAATTTTAGACATTAACTACAATTTTAACTTACTATATTTTTTTTTAATTATTTTTTGTTTGTTTAAGAAATTGACCTTAAACCTCTATCTTATGAACTTCAAACTAGGTAAACTAACTAATGCACATATTACTTTGTAGGTAATAGATTATCAGGTCAAAGGTCAAGGTCACATACAAAAGAGGTAATTGATGGGTATTTCTAAGACAGATATGAATTTTACTTGTACAATGCAGGAAATTGCATTTCAGAACATCTATTTTTCAAACGTTTACGGGGACCATACCCCCGAATCCCTTAGAAACTTTGCGCCCTCGATCTCAGTCAGCCCCAAACCCCCCACCCACCCACCCACCCACGCCTACTTGCTTCCGCCGTGCCTGATACGTATCGTTTCGTGAGGTAGGTGTATCGTGACATCCCTACTAAATCTTATGCATGCTGGTTAGCAAACCATTTTGATTTCATTTCGTAGGAGTATCACGATAATAATTGACGAAATGCATGTTTCTTTAGAACATATCGCGTGATTAAAAAGCCAGTCCCACTTTCTGAAGTTGAACAACTATAAGTGCAGTAAGTACTGCTAGCGATGATGGATTACCGCACTCTTTCTGAAGTTGAACAACTATAAGTGCAGTAAGTACTGCCAGCGATGATGGATTACCGCACTCTTTCTGAAGTTGAACAACTATAAGTGCAGTAAGTACTGCCAGCGATGATGGATTACCGCACACTTTCTGAAGTTGAACAACTATAAGTGCAGTAAGTACTGCCAGCGATGATGGATTACCGCACTCTTTCTGAAGTTGAACAACTATAAGTGCAGTAAGTACTGCCAGCGATGATGGATTACCGCACACTTTCTGAAGTTGAACAACTATAAGTGCAGTAAGTACTGCCAGCGATGATGGATTACCGCACACTTTCTGAAGTTGAACAACTATAACTATAAGTGCAGTAAGTACTGCCAGCGATGATGGATTACCGCACACTTTCTGAAGTTGAACAACTATAAGTGCAGTAAGTACTGCCAGCGATGATGGATTACCGCACACTTTCTGAAGTTGAACAACTATAAGTGCAGTAAGTACTGCCAGCGATGATGGATTACCGCACTCTTTCTGAAGTTGAACAACTATAACTATAAGTGCAGTAAGTACTGCCAGCGATGATGGATTACCGCACACTTTCTGAAGTTGAACAACTATAAGTGCAGTAAGTACTGCCAGCGATGGTGGATTACCGCACACTTTCTGAAGTTGAACAACTATAAGTGCAGTAAGTACTGCCAGCGATGATGGATTACCGCACACTTTCTGAAGTTGAACAACTATAAGTGCAGTAAGTACTGCCAGCGATGATGGATTACCGCACTCTTTCTGAAGTTGAACAACTATAACTATAAGTGCAGTAAGTACTGCCAGCGATGATGGATTACCGCACACTTTCTGAAGTTGAACAACTATAAGTGCAGTAAGTACTGCCAGCGATGGTGGATTACCGCACACTTTCTGAAGTTGAACAACTATAAGTGCAGTAAGTACTGCCAGCGATGATGGATTACCGCACACTTTCTGAAGTTGAACAACTATAAGTGCAGTAAGTACTGCCAGCGATGATGGATTACCGCACACTTTCTGAAGTTGAACAACTATAAGTGCAGTAAGTACTGCCAGCGATGATGGATTACCGCACACTTTCTGAAGTTGAACAACTATAAGTGCAGTAAGTACTGCCAGCGATGATGGATTACCGCACACTTTCTGAAGTTGAACAACTATAAGTGCAGTAAGTACTGCCAGCGATGATGGATTACCGCACACTTTCTGAAGTTGAACAACTATAAGTGCAGTAAGTACTGCTAGCGATGATGGATTACCGCACTCTTTCTGAAGTTGAACAACTATAAGTGCAGTAAGTACTGCCAGCGATGATGGATTACCGCACTCTTTCTGAAGTTGAACAACTATAAGTGCAGTAAGTACTGCCAGCGATGATGGATTACCGCACACTTTCTGAAGTTGAACAACTATAAGTGCAGTAAGTACTGCCAGCGATGATGGATTACCGCACACTTTCTGAAGTTGAACAACTATAAGTGCAGTAAGTACTGCCAGCGATGATGGATTACCGCACTCTTTCTGAAGTTGAACAACTATAACTATAAGTGCAGTAAGTACTGCCAGCGATGATGGATTACCGCACACTTTCTGAAGTTGAACAACTATAAGTGCAGTAAGTACTGCTAGCGATGATGGATTACCGCACACTTTTATTTTCACACAACCCATACATTATTTTTCCTAGGATTTGAATAAAAAAAAATCCTTTTTATGTCTCCCGACTGCAACCCTAAGGACTATTTAATTTGGAACTGACTTTCCGAGAATGTCGACAGTGGTCGTACAGACAATTTCGTCTGTAGAAGTGCTTTAAAAAAAAATCTCGAAAATGTCGGAGGCAAAACTAACGCTATATAAGAAAACAGTCGTTTATTTCAGCCTGGAACAAAAGACTTTGCCAGAAAAGAAAATGGCGGGCCTATGGACGATCGTGTTTAGCACGTACAGTAAATGTTGAATAGGTTCTCAGAGGCACAGCATTTATTTTTTGACATTTCATTTCATTTGAACTTATTTTCGTGCCTATATCCAATTAAGGTTCAAGCACGCTGTCCTGGGCACACACCTGAATAATGTGGGCTGTCTGTCCAGGACAGTAGGTTAGTCGTTAGTGGTTAGTGAGAGAGAAGAGAGTGTAGTGGTCTTACACCTACCTATTGAGTTTTTAAAGCTCGCTCTGGGTGGGAGCCGGTACCGGACTGCGAACCCTGTACCTACCAGCCTTATGTCCGATGGCCTAACCACGACACTACCGAGGCAGGTATTTTTTTACATCATGTTTTGACATCACGCGCCATTTAAAAAGTAAGCCGTGAATTAAAACGAACATTTTGTCATCAACACACAACACAGTAAACTGGTTTTGTGGGGAACTTTTCATATCTTTCCCGCTATTAAGAAAAAAAAACTAGTGCTTAGAATATATAATAAGCATATTTCGGAATTTTTAGAAGCAATGAGTAGACACGAATTTTTACCAGAAAATAAACAACCAAAACAGGCTCGAATCTAGATGGAGGGATTTGGGGTGCGTACCTACCCACTCACCCCCAGAATTTCGAAGTGCCCCCCCCCCCAACCCTAAAAATGCAATAAAATACCATAAATGTATTTGTGTTTAGAGGGAGACACGTAATATCAGGCGAGTACATGGATTTTAGCGGGTCCAGACTGGCAATCGAAGTTTAGAGCGGAGCTTGAGTCATGCTCAGCCGCAAAATATATTGAAAAAAAAAAGAGAAAAACATTTGGAATGTTGCACGGGCGTATGAAGGTTCCAAAAGGTGTGGTCCACACACACATACATAGAAATACCCCCCCCCCCCCCTACGCCAGTGTATTACCATAATAAATAATGCATTTCGGTGTACTTTTTTAATACTGTATGTATTGTAGGCCTACTGTCCCCCCTCCCCCTCCCCCCAAAAAAAAAAAAAAAAAATCATGTTTCCGCCAATGAAACGTTATCTTGACCAGTAACTGGCATACTATTATTTCACATTTAAAGATATTTCACTAAGGTACATAAATTCACTGACCTGTCTTTGTGATCTCCATTCCGTAGATCATTACTGAAATAGCAGATGATCGTCTTAATATATTTTCTTGTGCACGTTAAATATGCTCATAGACGCAAGCTTGCGATACCGTTCACATATTTCTAAATTTAAGCTAAATTCAAAATAATGAGCATGAGCTTAGAGCAACTTTGACGTCTATAACCATATTGAAACGTCATCGTATTGTTGACGTAATAGTTAATTTTCCGGCAACGTTCGTAATAATACGGAAATTATGGAAATGCCTTTTAAAGTTTTTTTTTAGTTTTTAAAAGTTTCAATAACAAACGAAATTCAGTTATAAACCGACGTCCAGGCTCTTTCAAATGGACTCACATCTCTATTTTTACATATTAATTAAACCCGTAATAACTCGACACGGCAGTATGCTATAGGGCCGCGGATCAGGAATGGCGGGGCCACCGTCCACCCCCTCCCACTGTCCCCTCATATTGTGCTCTGAAGGCTGGAAATGTCGTATTTGAACACACAAAATTGATTTTTGTTTTCCCTCAGGGGAGCATGCCCCCCCCCCCAATCCCCTCAAGTAGATATGGGCCCTCCCCACTCCCGAGCATTTGAACTGACACTGACAGTGCCCCAACCCCTTCAGATCGTACTGACCAGTGTTGCTTGAACTTTCAAATACGCCCCGTGTATCATGTGTATACGTGTGTTTTTGTGTCTGCACGAGTGTATATGCGTACTTGCGTGCATTCTTGTATGCATGTGCACAGGGCCGTAGCTAGCTAGGGGGGATGACAAGGGACTGTCCTCCCCCCTCCGAAAAAAATACAGAAACTTAAAGAAAATTATCTTCTTAACCGTTTTAGGAGTTTTAGACTATTAACTACTCAGTTGTCTCCCCCACCTCAACAAAAAATCCTATCTACGGCCCTGGTGCATGAGGCAATGTTGAACCTTTTGAGCATATTTTAATTTTAGACTAATTACATTTACACTACAATAGGTTACTGCTATGCAACAGACTGCCTAGAAACTCTCCGTGTTGTAAAGCCTAGCTCATTAAAATAAGTATAGCTTTCCAAGTCTAGAAACGTGCAGGCACACGTTAATATTAATGAATGCATAGATTTTGATATAGTAAAACACAACACAAAAACAAGTTTTAAAAGTTTGGATCAATTCGGCCGCAGCAACCAACAACCTTTAACTTTAACCCTGGCATGAAGGTGGCCCCTAGGTACCTTGGGTGCCCCACCTCTTGAGGCCCCACAAAGAGGAGGATCCACGAGCCACATACCGCTTACCCCTATTCATATCTCTGCCGCCTAGGTTTCCCTTAGAGGGCAACTCCAATACGGTACCGTAAAGGAATGGACTCCACTGGTTCCTCAGTAGTAGTCCTCAATATAATTAGTATTAATAACCTAATACACCCTCCCCTCCACTGTACGCCGGTAGGGGTAAATAAGGGCCAGTATGCTCGTAAATGCATATCGTGTGTCCCCGGATCTCGCCATATGAACGGGTCTATACCCGATCACGCCACACTAGTTGATTATAGGAGTTTCCATTTGGTATTGCTTCTGTTTCCAACTACAATTTCCAATGTATTTTGTAAATCCGTCAACAACTGCTGAATTCCCACATCCGACAAATGTACCCCATCCTGTCGAAATAATTCGATATTTCGAGCTAAGATTGACGGGTGACGGACGGAGTAACCAGCTGAGCTGTATAAAACAGATATAATTGCAGCGTTGATCCGCTTCCTTACTTTTCTCTCTTTTTAGGTGATTGAGCATCGTGCCAGTACAATCGTGGCAAAATGTCGGACCATATGATGGTCGTTTTTGGTAACAATATCGACAGTCGCAATAGTGAACACTTAATATCTTCGATTAATTCTTTTCATTTCAGCTCTACCAGGTCATTTGACCCTAAATGAATTAATACGAACATTGGTGCAGGATGGCGATAAAGGTGTGTATCAATACATTTGTCAAATTCGTGCCATTTCATACCTCATTTTGTCTTCCACTCTATGTTAACATTAAAAGGGGAGAAGCCAAGATTGAGACCACCCGGGTGATAAGTAGCATATTGACCAGCCCAATAGGGAATAGATGACCCGATTATCTAGACACTGAATCGAGTTTGTCCTGCAACATAAACATTAATAGGTAATACAATGTATAACAAATATGGAATAATCATGACTTCACAATCTTGTTCTGTCTGAGATATCCGAGATAGGTTTCGGATCGCCATCTCCCCCACTGTTTAATAGGTTCCCCTGGAATACCGCGCACTGCAGCCTCCGTTGCGGCTCCTATTCTGAAAATATGTGACCTAATTGTCACACCCGCCACATTATGAAACTTCAGAGTTTTTGTAGTATTGACGAAAACTGAAAACGGGTAACGCGAGTTCCATCGAGATGAATCAGAAATTGTCCGTTCTTTGTAACTGAACGTACGAGCACGTAGTCCTGAAGTGCGGCGACTGGACATACCCGCGGATTTTTGTTGTGTGCAATGTAAAGAATTTGTGAAAGTGCCCGTTGGTCAGTTTTTGAAGAAAGTAATACTAGTTTAATTTTATCAGACAAGATAGTGACATCGTCAACGTCAAATGCCCTTCTGGAAACGTCATGTTTATTTTCAGCAGTAAGTTCGTCTACTCGTAAAAATCCAAAGAATGCCATTGTGAACCCAGCGGTAAACAATACAACTTCGTAATGCGAAAAACAAACGAATGGCAAGGCTTCTAATAAACGTTCCAGCATATCTAATGTTATCGGAGATCTGATGTCAACTCGTTTATGCGAGCGCTTAACGCCTTCCAGTAATTTCTGCACAATAAAATACTTGGTTGGATCAGTTAAATTTTGTATTTTGTGTACATAAGATAACGTGATAATATAGGCTTGAATTGTTGATGGGGAAAATCGTTTTAGTGACAAATAAGAAATAAACTGCACGACATGCGTAACCGTGACGGGCCAAACAGTCTGCAGAGAATATTCCAGCCGGAAAGAGTGAAACTTGGTTAGCACACACTAATAAGTCTTCCAAATTTTTTTCTGCTAGAGACATTCTTACTAGACGACAGTATTCTTGATTCAATAATCCCACACTGAAGCCGGAATGGGTTCTGGCGTTCCCAGGGAATGAGGACCCAGCAAATGAAACCGGTTCCACTAACAACGAGAAATTGCATCACATATTGCATTAATTCTCTCGCTAATATGCTCTGCTCTTATGTGAATGTTGTACTGCAGTGTTAACAAGACTAACCGCCTAACTAATCGCATTACAGGAGGCGATTTAGAAGTGTTTTTATTAAGAATATAAACTACTGCCTTATTATCTATAGGAAACAAAACCTTCATGTTTTTTTTAGCTGAGATCCCCAAAGTGTTAAAGCAACGACCACTGGAAATAATTTTTAAAAAAGTGATATCTGTGAGACGCCCCCCATCACTTCACTGTAGTGGCCATGTGCCATGTGCCCATTTTCCTTGGAAATAGATCCCAAATCCCAAAGTTTCACCTCCTGCACTGTCGGTAAACAGCTCCAACTCTTGATCTTCTACCCATAATCTGTCGGGCATGTCTATCCGACTCAAGCTACAAACAAAGAGAGGAAGTGACGTATTTCTAAATTGTTAATTTTATTATGTATTACGCTGTATCACAAATAATTAACGTATACTATACAATGGAACTGATCCTAAAACAAAAACTATCTCAACATAAAATACATTTCAAAACTTCATTAAATACAATTATCGGGTATTACCAATAATTATTATTAAAATAATACTAGAAATTACAGGCCTAATGTCAATACACCACTCATGTCTTGTTAGCCAGTTTAATAATTAATCGAAGGCTGCATGTGAATATGGTCTATTGAAAATACACCTACCCAAATTGCATCAACAATGATTTCTTTTTTATATAAATCACCATTTGATTTACTTTTAATGCCTAAAATTATAATTCTTTCTTTAACTAAAGGGTACAGAAAATATGTTTAAAATACATCTATGTGAATAAATGCATTGTTGCCAACCAAAATTATATCTATTTTAAATTGGTGCGAAATTTGAGGAACGTTTTGGAATACTTGGGTTATGCTGTCAAAGAAACCATATTTGGCCTTATACTGTAACATGGAAGTTGTTATACAGTCAAAGAAACCATATTTGGCCTTATACTGTAACATGGAAGTTGCTATACTGTCAAAGAAACTATATTTGGCCTTATACTGTAACATGGAAGTTGCTATACTGTCAAAGAAACCATATTTGGCCTTATACTGTAACATGGAAGTTGCTATACTGTCAAAGAAACCATATTTGGCCTTATACTGTAACATTGAAGTTGTTATACTGTCAAAGAAACCATATTTGACCTTATACTGTAACACGGAAGTTGTGGAGTCTAGATTTTTTTTCAAAGATAAAAATAAACAAGAAAATGATATATGTTGGCAGCTTTGTTAAAAATACTGAAAAGATGAAATTTTGTATAAGAATATTTATATGTTTCTGTTTTATATTTTCATATTTTATACATGTGCACTATACACCGAAATGTAATACATTCATTGCAATATGGACCGGAGGTCTAAAATACTTTGAATAAACAATTGCATTGAACAAAATTGAATTGTTCTTTTTTAAACCTCAACTGCTATGTCATTGCATGCAACATTTTACTTAACTAAACAGGTTGGCTTCCTGATTTTATTTTATTTTTTAATTAAAAAAATTCTTTACCCCTCCCACATCCCTTATTGCAGTCTCTTTTGGTGCCTACATTATTTATAGTTACCTAACATTCAACATGAATCTGCAGTTTAATGGAAAAGAGCATGCGCGATATTTCGTAGAATCGATTTCACCTTGGTGGATTAATCAGATTGTGATCACTTCCTGTTTCCTGTTTCCTCCAGGGCAGACCCGTATCGTGTGGGGTGGGGGTAGTGGCAACAAGTGCTGTTGCGGCATACAATTACGAAAAAGTGTCCTTTCTTAGTTTAAAATGCGCTTTTTGTCTAACTGAGACCTTATGTTACTGAGTCCTAACTGTTTTTAATACCCCTCCACCCCCACCCCAAACATTCCCAATTATTTGTGGTTAAGTACAAGCTCCACGAGAAAGAAAAAAAGTGTGCACAATAATCATCATGTAATTTAGTTTGAATGGCGATATAAGAGCAAACATCGGTTGTTTCTTTAACATCCACTGTCGCCTCATAACGCAACATTAATTACTTAAATCATTTGGATTTCTTTTTCTTCTTTTTTATTTCTTTTTCTTTTCTTTTTTCAAGAATGGATTTTTCGCAAAAATCGCCATTTAATTCAGTTTGAATGACGAAATGAAAACAAACCCTCTGTTTCTTTAATCTGCGCTCTCATTACACATGCGGTTTTACTTCACTAAACACTTTGGCATTCTCATTATTGTCTTCTTGCTTTTTTTTTTTTAATTATTATTATTTGTTTATTTGAGAGGGTGAAATCTAGTTCAGTCGGTAGGTCATTCACCTGACCCAAGTTCAGCCAGCGAACGTTTCGCTAACGGTCGCGAACTATTTGATTGGTTCCCGACGTAGTCACTTGGTTTACCGTGAAGGAAGGAAGGAAGGAAATGTTTTATTTACCGACGCACTCAAAACATTTTCTTTACTGTTATATGGTGTCAGATATATGGTTAAGGACCACACAGATATTAAGAGACGAAACCCGCTGTCGCCACTTCATGGGCTACTCTTTTCGATCAGCAGCAAGGGATATTTTATATGCATCATCCCACAGACAGGATAGCACATACTACGACCTTTGATATACCAGTCGTGGTGCACTGGCTGGAGCTGGACCGACCGCGCATCAAGCGAACGCTGTTTACCGTGAAGCGCATAAACTAGTCTAGCGGACGTTTTTTCTGGTTGACCTTAGCCCCGAGGTGCTTATGTCGATGGATGAAACTTCCTCAGTGGACACTTTCAAAGGCCGTGGTATGTTCTGCCATGTCTATGGAAAAGTGCATATAAATATCTCTTGCTGCTAATAAAAACAATGTAGCTGGTTTCCTCAGTAATACATTCCGACGCTATATAACCGTAAATAAAATGTGTTGAGTGCGTCGTTAAATAAAACATTTCCTTCCTTCCCAATACATTTTTCCTAACGCAGCGAGGGATTTTGTATATGCACTTTCCCCAAGACAGGAAAGCACATACCACGGCCTTTGGTCAGTTGTAGTTCACTGGTTGAAACGAGAAAAAACCAATTAGTTGAATAGATCCACCGAGGTGGTTCGATCCTGCGACGCAAGCACCGCAAGCGAGCACTCAGCCGACTGAGCTAAATCCCACCCTTGTCTGTGGAAAATTGCATATAAGATCCCGCCCAGTTCATCGAAAGTAAACTTAAGAAGCTTTTAAGGAGCTATTAAGGAGCTATTTGAGTGATTTTGACTTAGCCGAATTATAGCTCTTCACCTTCAGTTTAAAAGTGTCCTTTTTATCTAACTGGAGAAGACCCTATATTATTGTATCCTGACATTTGTTCACTGTCCCTCCCCTCTTTTCCTCCCCCACCCCAGTTATTTATGGCTAGGTACGACCTTGCAGGGCTACAGAAGATGTTTGAGAATTGTTTTTGCGCAGTAAACATCATTTAATTTAGTATTAATGACTATAAAAGAACAAACATCGGTTATTTCTTTAACGTCGACTGTCGCCTCGCTACGCAAAACGAATTACTTAAATAACTTAAATAAACAATAACTTGGCTTTCTTATCTTTTTTTTTTGTCTTACTTTCTTTCTGAGTTTTTAATAGCAGTCGTATTTACCGTGATCAAACATCTCCCTTTTATACGGGGATATGGGTTGTGTTCAGCCAGCCATTTGTCGCTAACGTTTGCAACTGTTTAGCGAAAAACGGCTGGCTGAAGCGAAAACCCCCCAAAATATTCGCTAGTCTGGTTAATCCGCTACACGTTAAACCCAATGACTACATAGGGAACCAGTCAGTTAGTCACTATATAGGTTACGCTGTATACTGGAACAGAACACAAGAAATGTCTGTCATATTTAATAATGTTACAGTAATAATAACATGTCAAGATATCTTCTTGTAAAGTGTGTAATTTTATAAACGTGACGATTATGTCCCATCCCAAGTCGACTGCGTAGTATCCTTGATTTCTATTACCTACATAAAACTAAGCAAAATCAATAAAACAAAAATCCGGAAAACTTAGCAGACGATTACAGACCCGTACGAACGAGAGATGGAGTTGGGGTACAATCTTTAGTGGAGTGGAGTGGGGTGGAGCCAGATTTTTATCTGTATTTATATGGAGTAAGGCCAAAAAAGCCCATACATTTTCGTTCTCGAGTGTCGAGTGTGACGGGGGTGGGGTGGGATGGGGATGGGGGGGGTATTGGGGGGGGGTTTGAGGTGATGCACATCATCCGCCCTCTTCCCCCGGGTCTGGGTTATAAACCTTTTTTTTTTATGAAATATCAAAAAATAAAGTGGCAGTATAGCATTTGAACAGCTGTTAAATGTATTACTAATACGACAAGTAACTTCAAACCAGTTAAATACTACAAAGGTCAATTTATTTGTAATCACAAAAGAAACTTTTGAAAAGACATTTCAGTATTTTATATATATTTTTTTTTAATGAAGAATATTTTCTAAATTTTAAAAACAACTAGTAATGACACGACAAATGGTGGTGTAGTGCCTTTAATACAGAGTTATACGGATATTTGGTCAGTTATAATCCCTATATAAGCTAGCTTTTTGTAAAATTTAATTGTGTTGAATTCCTAATACCAGGTGATATTCTTTCTTTAAAAAGTCCTTTGCTGCTAACTGAAACAATATATATAGTGAAACCTGTCTACTGTCTAAACTGGACCCTGAACAAACCGGAATCCTGTCATAACTGGCCAAGTTTCATGGGCTCGAACTTTATAAATTCTAAAACGCGACCCTCTAAACACCGGATCCTGTCTAAATCGGATAAACATTAGTTCCCCAGCATGATCCGTGTGTTTGTGTGTCTGTGTCTGTGTGTGTCTCTCTGTGTGTGTCTCTCTGTGTGTGTGTCTGTGTGTGTATATCTCTGTGTGTCTCTCTATGTGTGTCTCTGTGTGTGTGTGTGTCTGTGTGTGTGTCTGTGTGTGTCTCTCTCTGTGTGTCTCTCTCTGTGTGTGTCTGTGTGTGTGTCTGTGTATGTGTATGTGTGTGTGTGTGTCTCTCTGTGTGTGTATCTGTGTGTGTGTGTGTGTCTGTGTGTGTGTCTGTGTGTATCTCTCTGTGTGTGTCTCTGTGTGTGTGTGTCTGTGTGTGTGTGTATGTTTGTGTGTCTGTATGTGTGTATGTATGCGTGTGTGTGTCTGTCCGTGTGTGTGTATGTGTGTGTGTCTGTGTGTCTGTATGTGTGTGTGTGTCTGTGTGTGTGTGTCTGTGTGTGTATGTTTGTGTGTCTGTGTGTCTGTATGTGTGTGTATGTGTGTGTGTATGTCCGTGTGTGTGTATGTGTGTCTGTGTGTATGTGTGTGTATGTTTGTGTGTCTGTGTGTCTGTATGTGTGTTTATGTTTGTGTGTCTGTGTGTGTGTCTGTGTGTGTATGTTTGTGTGTGTGTGTGGCTGTCCGTGTGTGTGTATGTGTGTCTGTGTGTGTGTGTCTGTCTCTGTGTGTATGTGGGTGCCTGTGTGTGTGTGTGTCTGTGTGTGTGTGTGTGTGTCTGTCTGTCTGTCTCTGTGTGTGTGTGTGTGTGTGTGTGTCTGTGTGTCTCTCTGTGTGTGCGTGCGTGTGTGTCTGTCTGTCTGTGTGTGTCTGTGTGTCTGTGTGTGTGTGTGTGTGTGTGTGTGTGTGTGTATAGTGGGTTTATTTAAAAGACTATGTGTCAAAAATTACCAAATGTTTGACATCCAATAGACGATTATTAATTAATCAATGTACTCTAGTATTGAATGTCATATGACACATATCATGCACTGTTATTTTATTGGATACATGCTACTTTTTATATGATAAATAGATTTACACCAGATATCGGTTACGGCAGTTGGAGGAGTGCAGGAAATAGACGCTATAGTATTTGATAGTTTGGACGTTACAGACAGTATAATATAATATAAGGCTGACTGTTGCCTTCCCAGTAATGATGTGAAGCCAGTTAAATATTAATTGAATCAGTACGGTATTTACTGAAAGCGTGGGTGTTATATGTTTGTTTCTGCTCGTGTGGGGGCGGTTGTGAAGGTGGATTTTCTGACATTCACAGTCTTTTGTTATGATCGGCGGGGGAGGGGATCAGCAATTACGTTACGCAAAATCTGTAATTTTATACTCAATCGTTTTGTAACACCCTCTGCCCCCCCTGCCCCCCTCCCCCCCCCCCCGTATTACTTGATTTTCGATTTGTATTTCTCTTTTCTATGTCTATGGTAATATATTCTGGATTTAAAAAAGATATTTGTTAAAGAACAAAACATTCATGACTGATTGTTTTCGCTTATATGAATAGAAGTGAGTCGTTGTTTGAAAAATGTTATCACAGGTCAGGGCCAGAAAACATTATAGAAACTTAAAGAAAATTCTCTCCTTAACCGTTTAAGGAGTTTTAGACTATTAACTACTCAGTTGCCCCCCCCCCCCCCCCCCCCCAAACAAAAAATCCTAGCTACGGCCCTGGAGGTGGAAATTGGCTGAAGTTTGTGTCGGACATTCGGACCATCCCAGTGCATATAAAAAGATCCCTTGTTATGGCCCGATCACACTGGCCCGAATGCCATTCCGTTTGTTTTCCGAATAGGAATTTGGGTGTTCGGGGAGCGAACGGATCATATTCGGGAAGCATTCGGTGTGTTCTAGGAGCATACTGGCTGTTCGGCTCCGTACGAATGCATACGGAATGGCATTCGGTAGCTCCAAAAATTTGTTGTGCATGTTCAAAATAATTTTCATCGACCATCCGAATGTGGTGTCCATGTGTATTCTGGAAGTATTCGGGAAGCATTCTAGGAGCATACGGCATGTACGAAAAACGTTCGGGAAGCATGCGTCTAGTTCTTGGTGCATTCGGAATGAAAATTTGGAGATGCTGGGTTCCGTATGCTTTCCGAACACCTCGAATGGACCTAGAACATGACGAATGCTTTCCGAACTTTATACGGGCGGTTCTTAAAGCATTCGGCCGGACGTCAGAGTAAGCCGAAAACGTTCGGAAAGCGTGCGGAAAGCATGCAGAAAGAGTTCGGTCCATTCTAGGTCGATTCGCCGTGTTCTGAAAGCATTCGGAAAGCATACGGAAAGCGTTCGGAAAGGAAACCTTTCGAAGTCAACATGCGGGAAGTATTCGGTCTATTCTGAAAGCATTCTGAAACCATACTGAAAACATTCGGAAAACAAACGGAAAGCATTCGGTGATACATTGGGGAAAACACATTCGGAGGGACATTCGACCAGTTTAAAAAATCACACCACTTTCGTATACGGAAAACAAACGGAAGCTCATTCGGGCCAGTGTGATCGCCCCATTACTCAATGAAAAAATGTGGCGGGTTTAATTTATCTGACTATATGTAACAATTACAAAATGGTTGACATTTCAATAGCCAATGATTGATAAATAAAAAGTGATCTAGTGGTGTTGTTAAACAAAACAAACTTTTGTACCAGTCGTGAGACACTGGTTAGAACGGGAAAACCCTAAATTCTTTGAGGACAATCGATCCTGCTACACGTCGCAGCTAAGGCTACAATCGGGCTATCTCCCAACCTCACACCCTACCCCTGATTGGGTACAGTTGCCATCTTTTATATGCACCATTGGGGGTGGGTTGGAGGAGCGAAGTTCCTCCGTCACACCTCTTTACTAACACACACTAACACACACGCACGCACGCACGTACGCACGCATACACCAGGGATGCGCATGGGCGGATCCAGGAAATATTTTTAGGGGGGGACCAAAAAAGAAGGGCACATTGACTCGTCAAAAGGGCACCTTACTACAAGTTTTGATATTTACAATTAATATGAATTCCTACAGTTCTACGTCATAATATACTAGCAATAATGAAGTAAATTGGCGTCACTCGCGTTAGAACCTCAATGGGGCCCCATTGAGACTCAATAACACAGACACATATCTGCAAGCTTGCGCATGTACACGAAAATCTTGATTTCATTTATCTACAATATAATTATTGTTTACTTAAAAAAAAAAAAATTCTACAAACAAAAAGGGCACTTGGACATTTTGAGGGCACTTGAACAATTTTTTGGGGGGACGCGTCCCCCTGGTCCCCCCCCCCCCCCTTGGATCCGCCCATGATGCGTTCAACCAGACCGAGCGGAAAAACAACCGCTAGACTGGTTTATAGGCTTCACAGTAAACCAAATGGCTACGTTAGGTACCAATCAAATAGTACGCGAACGTTTGCTGGATAAACTTGGGGCTGCTCTAATGTGGGTATTCCTCAATATAAAATCCTGGCTACGTCAGTTTCGCACAGTAACATTTAATAGGTTTCAAACTAGACACAATGGCACTTTTAAGCTTAAAAAGGCACTTTTTCATTTTTTTGTATCAAATATAAATTTTGTTTTCCAAACTTCAATGTATTTTTAAAGGGACATTCCTGAGTTTGCTGCATTGTAAGATGTTTCTGACTAATAAAATATTTCTACGATTAAACTTACACATTAAATATATTTTCTTATTAAGAATATCAGTGTCTGTATATTCAATATGTTTCTTGTCGTCTTAATATTTGTAAGAAGCCCAAACTGGATTTTGTCTTCAAATAATTTCGTACGTACGAAAAAATTACATTTTTGGAAATAAAATGAAATTTAACCTAGTACAAATATTAGAACAATCAGAAACACGTTTAATATACAGCCACTAATATTTTATGCAGAAAAATACATTTGGTATGTAATTACAATCGTTAAAAGGTCTTTGTTAGTCAATAGCATCTTAAAAAGTGCAGCAAACTTAGGAATGTCCCTTTAAACATGACTGTCATTCACCTGTTGACTGGCGGTTACTCGATATTACCTATCACAAAAGAAAGACGAGAAAACAGAGTCAGGTGTAAGTTAGCCAGGTGATCGAAATAGCGTACGTTAACTGACAGATGATCCAGTTACCTAACACTGGCGGATTATGTTCGTAGTTTATTACAAGACAAAACTCATTAAGTCCGTATTTCCGTTATAGAACAGCCTGTTTGTTTTAACTGAATCGATTATTAAACATTGCATCGGCTTACATCTTAGTTTACTATTCATTTATTGTTTAGTTCTTCTCTTCTTTTTTTCTCTTTTTTTTTTGATAACCCTTGATTTGCTTGATAAAACTTAAAGTTAAAGTTTGTTTTGTTTAGCGACACCATTAGAGCACATTGATTTATTAATAATCGGCTATTGTGTGTCAAACATTTGGTAATTTTGTCATATAGTCTTAGAGAGGAAACACGTTACATTTTTTCATTAGTAATAAGGGATTTTTTTTATATGCACAGACAGGATAGCACATACCACGGTCTTTGATATACCAATCACACCTTTTGTTTCCTCCACCACGTTTTATATTTTTTCTGTCGCCTCATAATATGACTCATGGACATTGTGGTCCCCAAACACACGCCAATGTAGGTGCCCCCAACACCCACACACCCACACATACATTCCTGACTACACCATTTTTTCTGATCGTCGTATGTTTTGTACCAGGTCAAACTTCATTTTGTTCCCTAAATACATTTGTTTTCGTACGTATGAAATTATTGTCATATCAAATCCAGTTTGGGCTACTTACAAACATAAGGATGACAAGAAAAATATTGAATATACAGACACTGATATTCTAAACAAGAAACTATGTGGGTGTTTTTGTCGTTAAAAGATTTTATTAGTCAGGGACAACAACAACAAAAAACAACAACAAACAACAACAACAAAAAACAACAACAACAAAAAACCAAAAGAAAAAAATATATATTATCGCCGCGTCAAGTCTGGAACTTTGGTCTGACCAGACTAATTTAAAAAAACAACAACATTGAAGTGGGGTGTTTCCTAAAATGTGTTAATCTACTCACTGTAATTCTCCAAAACAGCGTAAAAAGGTTTTAAGTTATAATAAAAGCCATAACAACATTCCATTATCATATTCAATATCGTATCTCTGCACAATATTGATTCCAAAAGAAGTTATGGTAGAGTTCAGCTAAACTGGTCTATGGCCACGTCTGATACCGATCACCACATATGGGCTGAGTTCAGCTAGACTGGTCTATGGCCACGTCTGATACCGATCACCACATATGGGCTGAGTTCAGCTAGACTGGTCTATGGCCACGTCTGATACCGATCACCACATATGGGCTGAGTTCAGCTAGACTGGTCTATGGCCACGTCTGATACCGATGACCACATATGGGCTGAGTTCAGCTAGACTGGTCTATGGCCACGTCTGATACCGATCACCACATATGGGCTGAGTTCAGCTAGACTGGTCTATGGCTACGTCTGATACCGATCACCACATATGGGCTGAGTTCAGCTAGACTGGTCTATGGCCACGTCTGATACCGATCACCACATATGGGCCGAGTTCAGCTAGACTGGTCTATGGCCACTTCTGATACTTATCACCACATATGGGCCGAGTTCAGCTAGACTGGTCTATGGCCACGTCTGATACTGATCACCACATATGGGCTGAGTTCAGCTAGACTGGTCTATGGCCACGTCTGATCTGAACTGAACTTTATTTACACTCTGGCCGTAATTCAACAAATATGACGTACACTGTAAAAATATAAGTAAATAAATGACAAGATAGCACATTCGTTATGATGATGATGTACATCAGATATTCAAATGAGTAAAACATAAAACCGACTACGTGTATTTCTATCGGTTCTTCTTTGCATTTGTAACCAAACATTGTATATACAAATAAAATCGTATAAACATACATTTCAGCCATAGAACTTATGAATATTCATCTTTTGAAACAGAAAACTGCCTGCTTTCTGAGAACACCTTTTAAATTGTTTTATTTACAGACAAATACCATTCTAAATTTATTAACATTTTTCTAGACAAGCAAGTCTTTTTCTTCCTCTTTTAAAAAAGAAAACACACCTCATATAACGGAATTCATCACCAGTTAGTACATAGAAAACATTCTATTTGTCAAAAGTTGTTTTTTTCGCCTTTTTCAGTGGGAAGATAATGAAAGTGTAATAATGGTAACCAATGGGTTTTGTATCTCTGGAATATATTTGATTTAATCAGTGTGTAATAAGATGCTTTAGACGAGTTCGGTAAAAACTGATCCTGTAATCCTACAAACAGTATCGGAAAGAAAGAAAGAAATGTTTTATTTAACGACGCACTCAACACATTGTATTTACGGTTATATGGCGTCAGACATATGGTTAAGGACCACACAGATTTTGAGAGGAAACCCGCTGTCGCCACTACATGGGCTACTCTTCCGATTAGCAGCAAGGGATCTTTTATTTGCTTTTCCCACAGGCAGGATAGCACAAACCATGGCCTTTGTTAAACCAGTTATGGATCACTGGTCGGTCAAAGTGGTTTACACCTACCCACTGAACCTTGCGGAGCACTCACTCAGGGTTTGGAGTCGGTATCTGGATTAAAAATCCCATGCCTCGACTGGGATCCGAACCCAGTACCTACCAGCCTGTAGGCCGATGGCCTGCCACGACGCCACCGAGGCCGGTCAAACAGTATCGGAGACCATTTAAAACGTTCGCGAACGTTAGCGTTACTCGCTGTCACTGAACATGCACCTAATTTTAACCTGGTATGTAGGTGGACTGCCACACGACGGAACACGCATCTGATTTTAACATCGTCTGTAGGAGGATTGCCACACGACTGAACACGCACCTGATTTTAACTTGGTCTGTAGGAGGGCTGCCACACGACTAAGCACGCACCTGATTTTAACTTGGTCTGTAGGAGGACTGCCACACGACTAAGCACGCACCTGATTTTAACTTTGTAGCAGGACTGCCACACGACTTAACACACACCTGATTTTAACTTGATCTGTAGGAGGACTGCCACACGACTGACCACGCACCTGATTTTAACTTGATCTCTAGGACTGCCACACGACTGAACACGCACCTGATTTTAACTTGATCTGTAGGAGGACTGCCACACGACTGAACACACACCTGATTTTAACTTGATCTGTAGGAGGACTGCCACACGACTGGAAACGCACCTGATTTTAACTTGATCTGTAGGAGGGCTGCCACACGACTGAACACGAACCTGATTTTAGCTTGGTCTGTAGCCGGACTGCCACACGACTGAACACGCACCTGATTTTAACTTGATCTGTAGGAGGACTGCCACACGACTGAACACGCACATGATTTTAACTTGATCTGTAGGAGGACTGCCACACGACTGAACACGCACCTGATTTTAATTTTGTCTTTTGGAGGACTGCCACATGACTGAACACGCGTCAGTAGTGGTCCAGTACACCAACAATATTTCTACAGCTTTCATCATTAAAAACAAAATTGTTGTGTTTAACGAAACAACTAGAGCATATTGATTTATTTCTCATCGGTTACTAGATATCAAACATTTGGTAACTCTTATATATAGTCTTAGAGAGGAAACCCGCTACATTTTTTCGATTAGTAGGCAGGGATATTTTATATGCACCGTCCCCACACACGCACACACACACCCCAACCCCGCACCCCAGTCGGGTACAGTTAAAATTTGTTCTTTCATTAGTAGCTAGGGATCTTTTATATGCATCATCCAACAGACAGGATAGCACATACCATGGCCTTTGATATACCAGTCCTGGTGCACTGGCTGGAACGAGAAATAGCCCAATGGGCCTACCGACGGGGATCGATTGATGGTAATAGTACTCTTCGACGAGAAACGTTTCGAGTTAAAGTTACTGACCTTAGTGCCTGATAAAAGGTGCAGATCGAGGGGGAGGAGGATGAGGGTGCGCAGCCCCCTCCGAGTTCTAAATTAACTGAAAATGTAGTGCTTTGCAGAACACAAGAATACCATTAATTCGTTAGTTATTTTTTATTGGGCGACAAGCCATAGTTTGGTCGGCATGGTCTTTCGAGAGAAGATTGATATATATATATATAATAGGTAGCGCATCCATTGTAATAAAATTAAGTGATATTTTTCAGATAACATACTCTGCGATCATAATCGTCCAAATAAAATATCCGTCTAACTCTCGACCGGTAGAATACTAAGGCTAATTATTAGATGCATGCGACATTTGAATAACGAGTAATGGTGGACTAGAATTAACACGTTGTTGAAACTTGAGATTATACGATAATGAGATTATAATAACCCTAAACATAAATAAATACATAAATAAATACATAAATACATAAATACATACATACATACATACATACATACATCTCATGTCATCTCATTTTGGCAAAGCACACACGATGACGTTAATAATAGTTTAAAGCGTTTGCGTTTATATCTTTCTGGTTTCAATGTTAAACTTGTAATAAAATGGTTGTTTAATGCAATTCATTATAGATTTTTTTTTTTTTTTTACAGAATATATAGAACGTTGGGTTTTTTAAATTGTCTGTGAACCGTGCATAAAATACAAAGTTAAAGCAATACTCAGAACAGTAAAGTAGTTTGTACGTCATTTCTATATAGGCTACATGGTCGTGTAACCGATGTAGGCAATATCGAAAATAATGGCTTTAAAACCCCTAAATAGCTGGGGTAATAAATAGAATAACAAACTCGTTACCAGTTATTATCAAATTTATGTACCTCGTGAAATAATTTTCACTTGGGACATAAATTTGATAATACCTGGTAACTCGTTTATTATCCTCTATATATTCTTCGTACTTTAAAGGAGGACTGCCATTGGGTGCATTCAGACGACGGTGTTTGAGGTTGAGCAGTGTAATAACTGATGTGCCACCTCGTCTTGACTGTTGCCTTCTGGACATTGACAATGGTCAATTAATAATTGACTAAGACGTCTAATTTCAAAGTAGACGTCACAGTGTCACAGTATGTAGTACAGATGTTTCGTGTAATTACATACCAGATCAGTTTTATATAGGTTACTGTCTCTGTCAGTTGGTCTCTCTCTCTCTCTCTCTCTCTCTCTCTCTCTCTCTCTCTCTCTCTCTCTCTCTCTCTCTCTCTCTCTCTCTCTCTCTCTCTCTCTCTCTCTCTCTCTCTCTCTCTCTCTCTCTGTGTGTGTGTGTGTGTGTGTGTGTGTCCATTTTTAGGCAGGGACGTTACAAACAGTAAAGGAGGTTGACCCGTTTTCGTATGTCACCAAAACGCCCAAAGCGTTTATTTTTGACAGAAATCAATCATATACAAAACGTCTGGTACATGAATGAATTCACATACGATTGTTTTAGTTACATACCTAGTATGTAAGTATATCCATATCGGTGGCGTAGGGAGAAAGGGGCACGGGGTCCATTACCCTGCCCCAAGCAAACGTTTTTTGCCATCCATATACATATATCTATATAATAATTATATTTCTTTATCTGTTACGTATATTATGTAAGTATAGCTATATATATACATGTATCTTTATATCTATATTATCTGGGTATTAACGTGTATCTCTTACTGAGGTTAGTATTTAATCCGTAGAGGTTGCGTTGTATCACATCAAATGAATTCCGGGTCAAAGTACGACGTGCACCAGTGTTGAATTAAAACAGCTTCGGATTTGGTTGGTTGTAATATGTGACATTGATTATTATGTATGCAAATACTGTTATCCACTGGCAATAAATTAGTACACTTTGATTTAGTATACAGTTTTTAAAGTTTGTTTTGTTTAACAACACCACTAGAGCACATTGATTTATTAATCATCGGCTATTGGATGTCAGACATTTGGTAATTTTCACATATAGTCTTAGACAGGAAACCCGCTACATTTTTCCATTAATAGCTAGGGATCATAGACCGATCATAGACCGATCATAGACCGATCATAGACCGATCGCGCATCGAGCGACAGCTTTACCACTGGGCTACATCCCACAAAATACAGCTGTTATTCAGTACAAACAAAATTAGAGCAGGGTACCCCATAACACGGAACTTCGATATTCTGCAAACATTAGTTGTTATTCAGTACAAACAAAATCAGAGCAGGGTACCCCATAACATGGAACTTCGATGTTCTGCAAACATTAGTTGTTATTCAGTACAAACAAAATCAGAGCAGGGTACCCCATAACATGGAACTTCGATGTTCTGCAAACATTAGTTGTTATTCAGTACAAACAAAATCAGAGCAGGGTACCCCATAACATGGAACTTCGATGTTCTGCAAACATTAGTTGTTATTCAGTACAAACAAAATCAGAGCAGGGTACCCCATAACATGGAACTTCGATATTCTGCAAACATTAGTTTTGCTAATAAAATATAGCCCACTTATTAAGTCTCTTAAATTGCATGTGCCCCTTCCCAACCTCAATTTCTTACAGATAGATTAAATGTGATGAGCCCACTTTTTATTGGTGTACCAGGCGAGAGTGTAGGAATTTTAGCGGGGGTGTGTGGGTGGGTGTACTGCACTGTGGCCACCGAAGTTTATAGGAGGGTCGATAAATGATCCCCCGGAAAATGTAGTGTGGGGGCGGGAAGAAAATTTATTTGAGCAGGAAGGGGTTTCGATTTCCGAACCCCACCCCTGCACACGCGCCTGTGTACTATCGGGGTGTATTGATGGGCTGCTTGTATTACACCAGTTTCATCAGAAAAAAATGTTTACATAATCAGCGATGGAAATTGAACTTTGATGAGATAAGAGGTGATAAGATCCGGACTCTTGTTAAATTAAACCTGTCTCCACGTGACCTCAACATCATGTGACCGTTAATGACAATTGTTGGCAAGTTACTAATCGACTGCCAATGGCGATGAATCGCAAATATGGTTCGTTGGTTTTACTTCACTTCGGTCTGTGCTGCAGTATTCTGGTGATCTCTGTTCGCGCCGCGGAGGTGTGTACCAAAGTGAGCGACTGCGCATGCGAGATGTCTGCCGGGAGGATCGATCTGTCACCCCTAGCCAATAACGACAACACGCCCAAGTAAGTGATAAGGGCATACACACATGCAAATACTCAAATACACACTCATACAAATACACACACCTACAAATACACATATATACAAAGTTTGTTTTGTTTCACGACACCACTAGAGCACATACATTTATTAATCATCGGCTATTGGACGACAAACATTTGGTAATTTTAACATATAGCCTTAGAGAGGAAACTCGCTACATTTTCCCATTAGTAGCAAGGGATCTTTAATATGCATCGTCCCACAGATAGGATAACACATACCACGGGCTTTGATATACCAGTTGTGGTGCACTGGCTGGAAAGAGAAATAGCCCAATGGGACCACCGATGGGGATCGATCCCAAACCGACCGCGCATCAAACGAGCGATTTACCACTGCGCTAAATCCGCCCCCCCCCCCCCCCGCACACTGACAAATACACACACTTAATAATACACAATTGCACACACATACAAAGATACAAACATACAAATACACAAATACACACACATACAATACACAAATACACATACCTATAAATATACTCATACAAATACACACACAATACACAAATACACGTAGCTATAAATATACACATACAAATACACACACATACAATACACAAACCTATAAATATACTCATACAAATACACACACGTACAATACACAAATACACATACCTATAAATATACACATACAAATACACACACGTACAATACACAAATACACATAGCTGTAAATATACTCATACAAATACACACACGTACAATACACAAATACACATAGCTGTAAATATACTCATACAAATACACACACGTACAATACACAAATACACATAGCTATAAATATACACATACAAATACACACACGTACAATACACAAATACACATAGCTATAAATATACACATACAAATACACACACGTACAATACACAAATACACATAGCTATAAATATACTCATACAAATACACACACGTACAATACACAAATACACATAGCTATAAATATACTCATACAAATACACACACATACAATACACAAATACACATAGCTATAAATATACTCATACAAATACACACACGTACAAAAACACAGACATAAAAATACACAAATACACACACACACAAATACACACATATACTAATACACACATATACTAATACACATATACACATATACACACATGCATGCACATGTTATACACGTCTGCACACACATTTACACACTAAACACATACATAGCTATATGCATGCATACATACACACGTGTATATATATATATATAGAGAGAGAGAGAGAGAGAGAGAGAGAGAGAGAGAGAGAGAGAGAGAGAGAGAGAGAGAGAGAGAGAGAGAGAGAGAGAGAGAGAGAGAGAGAGAGAGAGAGAGAGAGAGAGGGGGGGGGGGTACATAGAGACATAGGTAAACACATACATAAACAACTGCATAAAAAATGCATAAACGCATATATAAACACATACATAAACACATATAAACACACGCGCGCGCGCACGCATACGTGCACACATATACATTCGCACATGCACACCAACACACACATATATACTCGCAGAAACACGCATACATACATATCACGTATATAAACACATAAACAAGCGCGCGTACACACAGACATAAACACAAAATACGGTCACGAACATATAGAATGCATGCACTAAACACAAACACACAAATAATTACGCTCACAGAAAATGATGCAGACTGTGGCGAGTGAAGGTTCTTCGGGCATCAGGTACATGCTTCCTCAGAAAATGTATTTTCAAAAATAAATTTCGCATTGATCAGGGGTGTTCGATTCCCTCCCCCCTCCCCCTGCATTCACACATGGACAGCTCCTAAAACAACATAACTAAATGATTAATGTACTTAAACAGTATCTAACTACAAACCCATCGGAGACGGGATTATATTTCTATAACGCCTAAACACGACTAAAACATACACAGTACGAAACGTGCACGTTTTATTACTACACAAATGTTAAAACGTACGAGTCGGAAGGGTGGGATGGAGGAGGTGGGGGGGGGGGGGGGGCAGAGCGGCAGTGGCTCCCCAACTCTGAAGTCGGAAGGGGCTAGGATATGCCCCTCCACTCCCAACTGAAAAGCGATCTAAATATGGATTTGTACGAAAAAAATACATACATGTTTGTTTTTCTTTAACGACACCACTGGACTACATTGACTAATTAATCGTCGGCTATTGGATGTCAAACATTTGGTCATTATGACACGTAGTCATCAGAGTAAACACGCTACATTTTTCATAATGCAGCAAATATTTTTTTATATGTACTATCCCACAGACAAGAAAGCACATACCACGGCCTTTGACCAGTTGGGTGCACTAGTTGGAACGATAAAAAAAACCCCAGTTGATTGGATCTATCGAAGTGGTTCGATCTTGCAACACAAGCACCTCAAGCGAACACTCAACCGACTGAGCTAATCCCACCCCAATCCTAGCCGAACGCACATTCCGGTTTTCTTCATAAACGCATGCAAAACCAACCTGGTGCAAAATATTTGCATATTTTCACGTATCCAGGTTAGTTTATTGAAATAGTGTTTGGAAAAAAGAAAAGAACGAAATGTTTTAATTAATGATACACTTAACACATTTTATTTACAGTTATATGGCGTCAGACATATGACTAAGGACCACACAGATATATACGGAGGAAACCCGCTGTCGCCACTTCATGGGCTACTCTTTTCGATTAGCAGCAAAGGATCTTTTATATGCACCATCCCACAGACAGGGTATTACATACCACGGCCTTTGATATACCAGTCGTCGTGCACTGGCTGGAACGATAAATAGCTCAATGGGTCCACCGGCAGGGATCGATCACAGACCAACCGCGCATCAAGCGAACGCTTTACCACTGGGCTAGGTCCCCCGCCTCCTTCGTGTTTGGATGTCATCTGTGATGAAGACTTGTAAAAATAACACACGTGCACAATTACCAAAACAACTACATGTCCCTTGTTCATTTTGTGTGAAATATTTCATCGATCAATTATTTGGTTTCTTGTAACAGATATAAAGACCAGCTAGGGCAAGATGGATGGTACTACTCGTGGAATCCATGTAACACATTTTCACAAGGAACAGCTGGCGGATGTACCAGTGTTGCGGTATGTTTCCAACATAAACTATAAACACATACATTTCTGCGGAGCATCCATTTGTACGTGGTCCGTGATCCGCGTCCACGTCCGTGTCCGTAAGAAATTGCTACATAGGGAAGACTTTGCGAAGCATCCATTGTTCCACTCCGTGTCCGTGAGAAATCGCTACATAGGGAATACGTTGCGAAGCATCCATTGTTCCGCTCCGTGTCCGTGAGAAATCGCTACATAGGGAAGACGTTGCGAAGCATCCATTGTTCCGCTCCGTGTCCGTGAGAAATCGCTACATAGGGAAGACGTTGCGAAGCATCCATTGATCCGCTCCGTGTCCGTGAAAAATCGCTACACAGGGAAGACGTTGCGAAGCATCCATTGATCCGCTCCGTGTCCGTGAAAAATCGCTACATAGGGAAGACGTTGCGAAGCATCCATTGATCCGCTCCGTATCGGCGTCCGCGAGGAATCGCTACATAGGGAAGATGTTGCGAAGCATCCATTGATCCACTCCGTGTCCGTGAAAAATCGCTACACAGGGAAGACGTTGCGAAGCATCCATTGATCCACTCCGTGTCTGCGGGGAATCGCTACATAGGGAAGACGTTGCAAAGCATCCATTGATCCGCTCCATGTCCGAATCCACGTCCGCGAGGAATCGTTCTGAGAGCGATTTTCCATTGACACGGATGCGTTATTTTGAAACTTGATATGACCTCGATGACATCAGTGACAGTTGAAATTTTTTTCTTCTTCAATATTTAGTGTTTTCACGTATTTATGGACATTCAATTCACGCATACACAGACACGGACACGTACACGGACGCGGACGCAGACGCAGACACGGATCGCGAATCACGTATGAATGGATGGCTAGCTTTGGTGAAAAATCAGATATAGAAAAGATTGAAAATACAAAAAAATAACGGGTGTGTTCTATTCTAACAGGGTGTGTTGGTATTCCAGGGTTGAATGTAGAAGTGTTATAACGGGTGTGGGTTGAATGTAGAAATGATATAAAGGATCTGGGTTGAATGTATAAGTGATATAACGGATGTGGGTTGAATGTAGAAGTGATATAAAGGATGTGGGCTGAATGTAGAAGTGATATAACGGATGTGAGTTGAATGTAGAAGTGATATAAAGGATGTGGGTTGAATGTAGAAGTGATATAACGGATGTGGGTTGAATGTAGAAGTGTCATAACGGGTGTGTTCTATTCTAACACGATGTGTTTGTATTCCAGGGTTAAATGTAGAAGTGTTATAACAGTTATGTTCTATTCTAACACGGTGTGTTTGTATTCCAGGGTTGAATGTAGAAGTGTTATAACGGGTGTGTTCTATTCTAACACGGTGTGTTTGTATTCCAGGGTTGAATGTAGAAGTGTTATAACGGGGGTGTTCTATTCTAACACGGTGTGTTTGTATTCCAGGGTTGAATGTAGAAGTGTTATAACGGGTGTGTTCTATTCTAATAGGGTGTGTTTGTATTCCAGGGTTGAATGTAGAAGTGTTATAACGGATGTGTTCTATTCTAACACGGTGTGTTTGTATTCCAGGGTTGAATGTAGAAGTGTTATAACGGATGTGTTCTATTCTAACAGTGTGTGTTTGTATTCCAGGGTTGAATGTAGAAGTGTTATAACGGGTGTGTTCTATTCTAACACGGTGTGTTTGTATTCCAGGGTTGAATGTAGAAGTGTTATAAGGGTGTGTTCTATTCTAACACGGTGTGTTTGTATTCCAGGGTTGAATGTAGAAGTGTTATAACGGATGTGTTCTATTCTAATAGGGTGTGTTTGTATTCCAGGGTTGAATGTAGAAGTGTTATAACGGGTGTGTTCTATTCTTACACGGTGTGTTTGTATTCATTCCAGGGTTGAATGTAGAAGTGTTATAACGGGTGTGTTCTATTCTAATAGGGCGTGTTGGTATTCCAGGGTTGAATGTAGAAGTGTTATAACAGTTATGTTCTATTCTAACACGGTGTGTTTGTATTCCATGGTTGAATGCAGAAGTGTTATAACGGGTGTGTTCTATTCTAACACAGTGTGTTTGTATTCCAGGGTTGAATGTAGAAGTGTTATAACGGATGTGTTCTATTCTAACTCGGTGCGTTTGTATTCCAGGGTTGAATGTAGGAGTGTTATAACGGATGTGTTCTATTCTAACACGGTGCGTTTGTATTCCAGGGTTGAATGTAGAAGTGTTATAACGGATGTGTTCTATTCTAACACGGTGTGTTTGTATTCCAGGGTTGAATGTAGAAGTGTTATAACGGGTGTGTTCTATTCTAACACGGTGTGATTGTATTCCAGGGTTGAATGTAGAAGTGTTATAACGGGTGTGTTCTTTTCTAACATGATGTGATTGTATTCCAGGGTTGAATGTAGAAGTGTTATAACGGGTGTGTTCTATTCTAACACGGTGTGTTTGTATTCCAGGGTTGAATGTAGAAGTGTTATAACGGATGTGTTCTATTCTAATAGGGTGTGTTTGTATTCCAGGGTTGAATGTAGAAGTGTTATAACGGGTGTGTTCTATTCTAATAGGGTGTGTTTGTATTCCAGGGTTGAATGTAGAAGTGTTATAACGGATGTGTTCTATTCTAACACGGTGTGTTTGTATTCCAGGGTTGAATGTAGAAGTGTTATAACGGGTGTGTTCTATTCTAACACGGTGTGTTTGATTTCCAGGGTTGAACGTAGAAGTGTTATAAGGGTGTATTCTATTGTAACACGGTGTGTTTGTATTCCAGGGTTGAATGTAGAAGTGTTATAACGGATGTGTTCTATTCTAATAGGGTGTGTTTGTATTCCAGGGTTGAATGTAGAAGTGTTATAACGGGTGTGTTCTATTCTAACACGGTGTGTTTGTATTCCAGGGTTGAATGTAGAAGTGTTATAACGGGTGTGTTCTATTCTAATAGGGTGTGTTGGTATTCCATGGTTGAATGTAGAAGTATTATAACAGTTATGTTCTATTCTAACACGGTGTGTTTGTATTCCATGGTTGAATGTAGAAGTGTTATAACGGGTGTGTTCTATTCTAACACGGTGTGTTTGTATTCCAGGGTTGAATGTAGAAGTGTTATAACGGATGTGTTCTATTCTAATAGGGTGTGTTTGTATTCCAGGGTTGAATGTAGAAGTGTTATAACGGATGTGTTCTATTCTAATAGGGTGTGTTTGTATTCCAGGGTTGAATGTAGAAGTGTTATAACGGGTGTGTTCTATTCTTACACGGTGTGTTTGTATTCATTCCAGGGTTGAATGTAGAAGTGTTATAACGGGTGTGTTCTATTCTAATAGGGCGTGTTGGTATTCCAGGGTTGAATGTAGAAGTGTTATAACAGTTATGTTCTATTCTAACACGGTGTGTTTGTATTCCATGGTTGAATGCAGAAGTGTTATAACGGGTGTGTTCTATTCTAACACAGTGTGTTTGTATTCCAGGGTTGAATGTAGAAGTGTTATAACGGATGTGTTCTATTCTAACTCGGTGCGTTTGTATTCCAGGGTTGAATGTAGGAGTGTTATAACGGATGTGTTCTATTCTAACACGGTGCGTTTGTATTCCAGGGTTGAATGTAGAAGTGTTATAACGGATGTGTTCTATTCTAACACGGTGTGTTTGTATTCCAGGGTTGAATGTAGAAGTGTTATAATGGGTGTGTTCTATTCTAACACGGTGTGATTGTATTCCAGGGTTGAATGTAGAAGTGTTATAACGGGTGTGTTCTTTTCTAACATGATGTGATTGTATTCCAGGGTTGAATGTAGAAGTGTTATAACGGGTGTGTTCTATTCTAACACGGTGTGTTTGTATTCCAGGGTTGAATGTAGAAGTGTTATAACGGATGTGTTCTATTCTAATAGGGTGTGTTTGTATTCCAGGGTTGAATGTAGAAGTGTTATAACGGGTGTGTTCTATTCTAATAGGGTGTGTTTGTATTCCTAATAGGTGTGTGTTTGTATTCCAGGGTTGAATGTAGAAGTGTTATAACGGATGTGTTCTATTCTAACACGGTGTGTTTGTATTCCAGGGTTGAATGTAGAAGTGTTATAACGGGTGTGTTCTATTCTAACACGGTGTGTTTGTATTCCAGGGTTGAATGTAGAAGTGTTATAACGGGTGTGTTCTATTCTAATAGGGTGTGTTGGTATTCCATGGTTGAATGTAGAAGTGTTATAACGGGTGTGTTCTATTCTAACACGGTGTGTTTGTATTCCAGGGTTGAATGTAGAAGTAACGGGTGTGTTTATAGGGTGTGTTTGTACACGGGTGTGTTCTATTCTAAACGGTGTGTTTGTATTCCAGGGTTGAATGTAGAAGTGTTATAACGGATGTGTTCTATTCTAACCGGTGTGTTTGTATTCCAGGGTTGAATGTAGAAGTGTTATAACGGGTGTGTTCTATTCTAACACGGTGTGTTTGTATTCCAGGGTTGAATGTAGAAGTGTTATAACGGGTGTGTTCTATTCTAACACGGTGTGTTTGTATTCCAGGGTTGAATGTAGAAGTGTTATAACGGATGTGTTCTATTCTAACACGGTGTGTTTGTATTCCAGGGTTGAATGTAGAAGTGTTATAACGGATGTGTTCTATTCTAACTCGGTGTGTTTGTATTCCAGGGTTGAATGTAGAAGTGTTATAACGGATGTGTTCTATTCTAACACGGTGTGTTTGTATTCCAGGGTTGAATGTAGAATTGTTATAACGGGTGTGTTCTATTCTAACACGGTGTGTTTGTATTCCAGGGTTGAATGTAGAAGTGTTATAACGGGTGTGTTCTATTCTAACAGTGTGTGTTTGTATTCCAGGGTTGAATGTAGAAGTGTTATAACGGGTGTGTTCTATTCTAACACGGTGTGTTTGTATTCCAGGGTTGAATGTAGAAGTGTTATTACGGGTGTGTTCTATTCTAATAGGGTGTGTTTGTATTCCAGGGTTGAATGTAGAAGTGTTATAACGGATGTGTTCTATTTTAACTGGGGTATGTGTTTTCCAGGGTTGAATGTAGAAGTGTTATAACAGTTATGTTCTATTCTAACACGGTGTGTTGGTATTCTAGGGTTGAAAGTGGAAGTGTTATAACGGGTGTGTTCTATTCTAACACGGTGTGTTTGTATTCCAGGGTTGAATGTAGAAGTGTTATAACGGGTGTGTTCTATTCTAATAGGGTGTGTTTGTATTCCAGGGTTGAATGTAGAAGTGTTATAACGGATGTGTTCTATTCTAACACGGTGTGTTTGTATTCCAGGGTTGAATGTAGAAGTGTTATAACGGATGTGTTCTATTCTAACTCGGTGTGTTTGTATTCCAGGGTTGAATGTAGAAGTGTTATAACGGATGTGTTCTGTTCTAACACGGTGTGTTTGTATTCCAGGGTTGAATGTAGAATTGTTATAACGGGTGTGTTCTATTCTAACACGGTGTGTTTGTATTCCAGGGTTGAATGTAGAAGTGTTATAACGGGTGTGTTCTATTCTAACAGTGTGTGTTTGTATTCCAGGGTTGAATGTAGAAGTGTTATAACGGGTGTGTTCTATTCTAACACGGTGTGTTTGTATTCCAGGGTTGAATGTAGAAGTGTTATTACGGGTGTGTTCTATTCTAATAGGGTGTGTTTGTATTCCAGGGTTGAATGTAGAAGTGTTATAACGGATGTGTTCTATTTTAACTGGGGTATGTGTTTTCCAGGGTTGAATGTAGAAGTGTTATAACAGTTATGTTCTATTCTAACACGGTGTGTTGGTATTCTAGGGTTGAAAGTGGAAGTGTTATAACGGGTGTGTTCTATTCTAACAGGGTGTGTTTGTATTCCAGGGTTCCAAGTGTAAGTGTTATATTACATTCTCGATACTCTCTCTTGTATTTTAGGGCTGTCAGACGGATCAAACTTCTGAGTATTTTAGTCTGGGAACTCAAAAGTCAGCAGTGTTTATTAACGACGTCAGCACTGGCGCATTGCAGTTAGAGTATCAAGCGTCTACGTCGTCACCACCCAGGTTCTCTAAATATATATGGTTTTACTGTGTTTATTAACGACGTCATCACTGGCGCATTGCAGTTAGAGTATCAAGCGTCTACGTCGTCACCACCCAGGTTCTCTAAATATATATGGTTTTACTGCGTTTATTAACGACGTCAGCACTGGCGCATTGCAGTTAGAGTATCAAGCGTCTACGTCGTCACCACCCAGGTTCTCTAAATATATATGGTTTTACTGCGTTTATTAACGACGTCAGCACTGGCGCATTGCAGTTAGAGTATCAAGCGTCTACGTCGTCACCACTCAGGTTCTTTAAATATATATGGTTTTACTGCGTTTATTAACGACGTCAGCATTGGCGCATTGCAGTTAGAGTATCAAGCGTCTACGTCGTCACCACTCAGGTTCTCTAAATATATATGGTTTTACTGCGTTTATTAACGACGTCAGCACTGGCGCATTGCAGTTAGAGTATCAAGCGTCTACGTCGTCACCACTCAGGTTCTTTAAATATATATGTTTTTACTTCAAGTGACAGACCCTAGTTTTTAAAGACTAAGACATATTTTTCACTATTAGAGCCGTTTGCGATAATTGAGATCAAACATTACTTATATTTTATTGTTTATAAAATCCATTTCCGTACAACCGAAGTGTTTCTGGTCATCCTGGTGTTTCTAATACCACAAAATGCATTTTTCATATTTTTTAAAAACGCACGTACGTCTGAGAAGTAACGGTTATGTAGTCGCGGTTTAGTCTATTTTAAGAGTACTTCAGCGTCACAGACTCTTGTTTTACTCTGTTGTATCCCAATTTTTTTTACAAGTTTGTAAATTAACCAAACGTAGTGTCCATTTTTACAGGTTGAAACTAGGGTCTAGGTGAAAAATATACCTTAGTGTTTAAAAACTAGGATCTGTCCCTTTCAAGTTGCCCTACCCATCAGGTGACCACTACCCTATATGATTTGATTAAAGTTCAAGTTTGTTTTGTTTAACGACACCACTAGAGCACACTGATATATCAACCTTCGGCTATTGGATATCAAACATTTGGTAATTCTGACATATAGTCTTAGAAAGGAAACCCGTACATTTTCCCATTATTAGCAAGGGATCTTTTATATGCACTTTGCCATAGACATGAAAGTACATACCACGGCCTTTGACCAGTTGTGGTGCACTGGTTGGAACGAGAAAAACCCCACACAGTCATATTGGATCCACCGAGGTGGTTCGATCCTGCAACGCAAGCACCTCAAGCGAGCACTCAACCGACTGAGCTAAATCCAACTCCGTTATTTGATTAAACCCTTTACATTCTAGTTTAACTTTAAGGTTGTCTAAACTTTACCGTATAATTCTTCATAAATTGTATATGTATATGTATATAAAGAAAGTGCAATACTATTCAGGAGAATTCATATTATAATTTGCACACCCACCCCCGCGTTCGATATAAGCAATAATCAAAATATATTTTAGTTGAGTATTTCAGTAATATGTGTATTCGGATTGATTAAAAACAATATGTAGAGTTAGAGACTTGGGCTTTTTATTTCATTTCGCAGAACGTTGTATGTGACGTTAGTGTGTTCTAACAGTTCCGGAAGCACCCTATCTGTACTTGGTGAAAGCCCAACCGGAAGTGGTCAGTATGTAAGTACTTATTAGTCTTTATAAAATTAGTTAGCTTTGACATTTCAGCATAGGTTTTCTTAATTATTAGCATCCCATAGTCAGCATAATATATACCACAGCCTTTGTTACATCAGTTGTGGAGCACTGGCTGGAACAAACGGGTAAATGAGGCGGTGCTCCGGTATATAGTTAGTCAAATAAACGTTTTAGTGGTCAACCGGTGTTGATTTTTTGTAAGGTAGTTGTCAAGGGACAGTACCCCCTCACGTAGCTCTCTCGACAATAGAGAGTAACTCCGTTTAAGATTTCTCTACGTGAATTCCCGCGTAACGCGCCTAATACGTGTGACGTGTATCTAGGTCAGGGAAATCCCTTTGCACGGGCGTGTGGTTCGCGTTTTTACACTTAGAATTAAATTAAAAATTAAAGAAATGTTTTATTTAACGACACACTCAACACATTTTATTTACGGTTATATGGCGTCAGACATATGGCTAAGGACCACATAGATATTGAGTGAGGAAACCTGCTGTCGCCACTTCACAGGCTATTTTTTTCGCTTAGCAGCAAGGGATCTTTTATATGCATCATCCCACAGACAGGGTAGTACATATCACGGCCTATGATATACCAGTCGTGGTGCATTGGCTGGAGCAAGAAATAGCCCAATGGGCCCACCGACGGGGATCGATCCCACACCGATCGCATGTAAGGTGATACAATGGTTCCCTCATTAAATTTCATGTAGTAAATACCCATGTAATTAAAGGGACATTCCTGAGTTTGCTGCAATTTTTAAGATGTTATTGACTAACAGATTATAATTACATATCAAATATATTTTTCTGCATAAAATATTAGTGGTTGTATATTAAATGTGTTTCTGATCGTTCTAATATTTGTACTAGGTTAAATTTCATTTTGGGCTTCTTACAAATATTAAGACGACCAGAAACACATTAAATATATATAAAGACACTGATATTCTAAACAAGAAAATATATTTAATATGTAAGATTAATCGTAGAAATATTTTATTAGTCGGAAACATCTTACAATGAAGCAAACTCAGGAATGTCCCTTTAACAGGGAAGCAATATACATTGAAATTTTAACGACACCACTAGAGCACATTGAGTAATAAATCATCGGCTATTGGATGTCAAATTTTAGTTCAAACCTGCTACATGTTTCCATTAGTAGCAAGGGATCTTTTATATACACCACCCCACATACAGGATAACACATACCACGGCCTTGACATACCAGTCATGGTGCATTGGCGTGAACGAGAAATAACCCAATGGGCCCATCGATGGGGTTCCATCCCAAACCGAACGCGCAGCAAGCGAGCGCTTTACCACAGTGCTACGTCCCGCCCCGTAAAAAAACAATATACACAGATATTGAGAGAGGAAACCCGCTGTCGCTACTTCATGGGCTACTATTTTCGATTAGCAGCAAGTGATCATTTATATGCACCATCCCACAGACAGGATAGTACATACCACGGCCTTTGTTACACCAGTTGTGGAGCACTGGCTGGAACGAGAAATAGCCCAATGGGTCCACCGACGGCAAAAAGCATAATATAATAGCACTACACTTGTGATTATTAACACTGCAGTTGTTGTATTTTGCGCTAGGCAAATATGTTCAGGAGCGACTGCAAGATTTTTCTAGGGATGGGGTGCAGCGTCCACAAAGGATAGCTATGGTATTCTAATGTACACTAATTCTTTTTTAGAGATTTTCCATGATACTTTGAAATTCGGGAGAGGTGTGCTCACCCCCAAGTCCCGTCCCCACGAACCCGCTCCTGGAGTGGTAAGATAGGGAGGAAGGAAATGTTTTATTTAACGACGCACTCAACACATTTTATTTACGGTTATATGGCGTCAGACATATGGTTAGGGACCACACAGATATTGAAGGAGGAAACCCGCTGTCGCCACTTCATGGGTTACTCTTTTCGATTGGCAGCAAGGGATCTTTTATATGCACCATCCCATAGACAGGATAGCACATACCATGGCCTTTGATATACCGGTCGTGGTGCACTGGCTGGAGCAAGAAATAGCCCAATGGGCCCACTGACGGGGATCGCTCCCAAACTGACCGCGCATCAAGCGAGCGCTTTACCACTGAGCTACGTCTAGCCCCGGTAAGATAGAGTGTCGAGAATGCACCTTTAACACGTTTGTGGTTTAATAAATTATGTTTGTTGCATTTGTTTCAGTACATGACGCTAACAAGTCCAAATTGCTGTCCCGGTCACGGCGGCGGTTCGTCCGGTGGTTTGTCGGTGGGAACAATCATTGTCATAGTGTGAGTAAAGGCGCTGCCACACGATACGAGTGTGTCGTACGAGAATAGCAGATTGTGACAAAACAAACATTACGATTTCATTGGCTATTCTCGTACGAGGCACTCGTATCGTGTGGCAGCGCCTTAACATTAGCAATGTCTGTCTATTTATCCACTACCGTAGACTACAAAGTATAAAATGATGATGATGATAATAATGATAAATAATAATAATAATAATTAGTAGTAGTAGTAGTAGTAGTAGTAGTAGTAGTAGTAGTAGTAGTAGTAGTAGTAGTAAATAAATAAATAAATAACAAAACAATTTAATAATTAGAAGCTCGTGAAGGACCGATAACCCTGTTGAATTTATAATTATTTTAAAATTATGGAGACTAATATTTTACAGCCATTACTATGTCGATATTTGCAACCTTCAGTGAACGGTTTAAGCCCATAGGTCAAATATTCTTAAAACAGCAACATATTCAAAATTGTTAGTAAAAGAAAAAAGACAAAAACAAAATCGTGGATCCGCCCCTGCAATGTAAGATATCTCATTTATTTGATTCATATATACATGTATCTATATTTGATTCATAAATTACGTTTTCCCACAGCTCTTTACATTGTTTTACATAATTACAATTAATTTTGTTTGATGGAAATAATCATATTGATGTACTTACCTTGTTTGACACCCAATAACCGATCTTTATTTTTGCGATGGGGTGTCGTAAACATTCATTCATTCATTCATTCATTCATTCATAAATGTTTTTTGACTTTCAGATTTTTTGTCGTTGTATTAGTCTATGCTTTGGGCGGGCTGGTGTTCCAGATCTTCGTACGTAAGGCTTCGGGGAAAGAAATAATGCCGAATTATGACTTTTGGTCGTCTGTACCAGGTTTGATAGAGGTACGTCGTACAGTCGAATACTCAAACTCTATCTGTCCGTATTCTGTGTGCGTATGCGTATACGTAATCGGCAATGCGTATTCAATAATGTTAGGATCAGACTGTCAACTGGCACGACGAAGTTGGAAAACTCAATGGTTGCGTTGCGTTACAAATTCCTCAACTCCCGACTTACGACGGGTGTGCTCAGATTAACAACTAATGGGTTATACGACGAGAATCGAGTTGTAAGAGCGTTGAGACTAGAAACTGGACAGTCGTAGAAGTCGTGACAGCAGAAAGTTGCATAACTTTCTGTTTGTAGTTTATAGTCTGAACCTAGCATTATAATCACTTTCTGTGATATGTAGGTTTTGATTTCATTTATGCATCTGCTTATTCGCTCACTCTATGCATTATGGATTACGTTTACGTATAGTACGATATACGCATACAGTTTACGGACAAATGGAATTTGCGTATGGAGGTTATAATGCTCTAAACATTACAATGGTCTCACTACAGAGTTCACTTCCGGATGAGAGTTCATTCATCACGGTCCACTTTAGTCCCTAATTGTTACATGTTGTGGTTCACATATTCACTTCTAGTAATTGGGGAAGAATCAAAACAATTTGTATTTTTTTATGGTAAGCCTTCTGGCTGGATTGTGCACGCGTTATTTTGTAATGTTGTGCTTTTGACTTTTTGGGACATGGGTTTATAGCGGAAGAAGCGGCCGGTGTGAATGGGTTCCTGAACAGGTGGTTCGGACCGGTACTACTGCCAGATGCGGTCATATAGCACAACACTGAGATGGCAATGTTCTCAATTTTGGAGTGAAAATAAATGTATGTTCGCAGTGGTGTATGCTGTTAGTGCCAACGAGAACCCGTTCTGTTGGCAATCTTTATTGAAGTTGGGTAAGTTAACATGGAATTCAATGACATCTGTGAGATCAATGTCGTAGCGTGCAACCATTTTTGTTTAACGACACCACTAGAGCACACTGATTTTGATTATCATCGGATAGTCTTGAGAGGAAACCCGCTACATTTTGCTATTAGGAGCTAGGCATCTTTTATATGCACCATCCCGCAGACATGACAGCACTTACTAGGGCCTTTGTTATACTAGTCCTGGGGCACTGATTGGGATGTGGGGAAAACCCAATTAAAGAATGCCCCCGCCCCCACCCCCACCGAACAAAGCATCTCAGACGAGCACTCTACCGACTGAGCTAGACCTTGCTAAAGTTTGTTTTGTTTAACAACACCACTAGAGCATATTGATTTATACATCATCTGCTATTGCATGTCAAACATTTGGTAATTTTGACATATAGTCTTAGAAAGGAAACCCGCTACATTTTTCCATTAGTAACAAGGGATCTGCTATATATATGCACCATCCCTCAGGCCACTAGCCAGGAGAGCGCTTTGCCACTGTGCTACGTCTAATTTCATATAGCTCCAGTTGGTACGGAAATCGTTTATGTAACGACACACTCAACACATTTTATGTACGGTTATATGGCGTCGCACATATGGTTAAGGACCACACAGATATCGAGGGAGGAAACCTGCTGTCGCCACTTCATGGGCTACTCTTTTCGATTAGCAGCAAGGGATATTTTATATGCACCGTCCCACAGATAGGATAGCACATACCACGGTCTTTGATATACCAATAGTGGTGCACTGGATGGAACGAGAAATAGTCCAATGGGCCCACCGACGGGGATTGATTCTAGATGGACCGCGCATCAAGCGAGCGTTTTTACACTGGGCTACGTCCCGCTCTCGAGATGAAAGAAAAATAATGTTGGTTAAGAAATACTTAGACACATTTGAAACCAATACCAGGCGCATGTGCAGAATGTGCTGCATGGGTTGTCTAGATTGGCGAGCGAGACTTCGATTCATGCTCCTTCGCAAAATATATTTTTAAAAAGAAAATTCACTTTGTGCAGGAGAATTCGACCCCGAACCCTGCCCCCTACAAACATGCCTAAATTCTATTTGGTGGATATTAGTAACGTCTAATGAAATCGTCATATTTGTTAAAACATTTTGCTAAAAAAAAAACAACCCAAAAACGTATTTTATTTCAAGAACATATATGCTTCGAGATATAGTTGTATTTTCTAAAGAAAGAATAATAATAATAATAATAATAATAATAATATATTAATACTATATTAATTATTATCTATTATCTTCTTCACCTTAGTCCTGGACGGAGGAGCCGGCTCTTGTGCCCAGGACAGGCGTGCACTACAACAGCTTGCGCTGAATGTGCACGTAAACCCCTATGACCTAACCTGACCTGTTCTTCACCATTCATCCGTGATGTGTACTTTGCAAGTGATGACTATTTTTAAAAAGGCGACACAGATTTAGCCTTACAGTGACTGGCATGGCGACGTCAGGCTGGTCAGAGCGAAATTTTTAAAATCCAAACATTGAACCTTAAAAGACAATTTGCTATATTATACTGGTTTTTGTCTACAGAGTGACAGATAGAAAAAAAGCCATGATGTAGGAAATAAGATTGCGTTTTGTCACTGTCATAGATTTTTTTTATCATTGCCATGGCAATTACCACGATGCCCTTTTTATGCTGAGATGGCTAACACGTTATGACCAATGTTCAAGAGCATCTTATTCAAACTTTGTCAGATATGTTTGTTACTAATCACACTTAACTTGTGCTCACAGTGACATCTATAGAATTACTTTGACAAGACCGCGTATTGCAGCACATGGAATACCCTATTGAAGCCGTGATATCGTGGCTGTTCTCTGCCTGAATATAAAATTAGTTCGACTGGTTTGTCCTTTGCATCTTCCATATGTTAAATTCACAGACAGATGACGCTAATTTATATCGATAATCTGTAATTTAACCTGGCTTACTTTGACCAGTAGTATTGTGGCTTTTAAATATTTATTTATACAACCACGTCAGTTTAACGGAAAACATATGGAGGGTCTATCTGCATGTATACACACTGACTGCCACAGCGCAAAATATTATGTAATGTAACAAAAGGTTTGTTTTGTTTAACGACACCACTAGAGCACATTGATTTATTAATCATCGGCTATTGGATGTCAAACATATGGTAATTTTGACAGTCATAGAGAGGAAACCCGCTACATTTTTCCATTAGTAGCAATGGATATTCTATATGCATCATTCCACAGACAGGATAGCATATACCACAACCTTTGTTATACCAGTCTGGGTGCACTGGCTGGAACGATAAATAGCCCGATGGGCCTATCGCTGGGGATCGATCCCAGACCGACCGCGCATCAGGCCAGTATTTTACCACTGGGCTACGTCCCGCCCCATTACTGTAACAATGTTAAGTATATATTTGTATGTGAAGTCAAGTTGCATAGGAGGTTATTTTCAATTGGTGAGATAACATCGAGGTCTGACTGTAAACTGAAGGTGGTGGGGGTTGAGTGATTGTTGGTGATTGAAAACCAACACACACCACTCCAAATCCCGTCCCCACTCCGGCTATATTTAAAAAGTAGAGTCCGTATTGTAAGTGTGTAAGTGGCCGATGATAACCTGGGGGTGGGGGATCTAGCTCAGTCGGTAGAACGCTCGCCTGAAGCACCTCTGTCGTAGGATCGAATCCAGGATTTCCCCCGTCCCAGTCAGTTCACCACGACTGGTATATCAAATGCCGTGGTATGTGCTGTCCTGTTTGTGGAAGCGTGCATATAAAAGATGTACTGCTACTACTGGAGAAATGTTTGCTAATTTTCTCATGCCTATAAGTCAGAACTACTGAATGGTTGACATCCAATAGCTGCTGATTAATATATCAATATGTTCTAGTGGTGTCGTTAAACAAAACATTGTTTTTAAGTAAAGTATAACTACTTTGATAACTACTCTTGCATAAGTCGTTATGCTCAAGAGAGGGAAGAGGGACGGAGGAGAGAGAGAGAGAGAGAGAGAGAGAGAGAGAGAGAGAGAGAGAGAGAGAGAGAGAGAGAGAGAGAGAGAGAGAGAGAGAGAGAGACAGACAGACAGACAGACAGACAGACAGATAGTGATGGAAGTTGGTTTGTCAATTCCATGTATAATACAAAACTATTTACTAATTTTTTTACAGAGTGGGGCCATATTTATTTTCTGCTGTGGAAAGAGAAGTGAATATGGGAAAATCTGAAGATAACAGTGATTCAGTTGCCATGAAGAGGCCGTGAAAATATTTACTGTGAATCTGTGTGTTTACGTTAAATGTCATGAAATAAAAACTATCACATCCAAAAGATAGACTGAGACATTTTCAAACAAGACAAAAGGAAGGCGTAACATATTTTTTTAATTTTAATTTGGTTGTAGTATTGTCAGCATATTTATTTGCCAAATATAATACATTACGTATCTACATTAATGAACACATCAGTCAGTTATAGCAGTACAGATACTTGATCAATAAATGGCTCAACAAAATAATACCTGAAAATACATTGTGTATATAATGAAAAACAAAAGAAAGACGAATATTTCAATATATTTATTTTGTCATGATTAAATTAATTTGGCAAATTGACGGTATAAGAGACGGTAAAATGGACGTAAAATGTCCACAATACATTGATAATTTAAACAGACACAAAAACTAATGAGATTCAAATTGAATAATTTGTATTTAAATTAAAGAAAACTAGTTTAACATTGCGTTTCTTGTTTGTTCAGAATACACTGATTTTGTTCTGAATGTGCAAAACAGAAACTACTACATGAGTGGCCGTTAGGTACCGTTTATCTTACAACTGGTTGTTTTAAACTGTATCTAACGAGCGAAAGCGAGTTGAATACGTTTTTGAACAACGAGTTGTAAGATAAATGGTATCAAACGGACACGAATGTTTTATTCTATTTCTTACATATCCAGAAAAAAACCCAGTTTTAAAATAAATGTAAATGTTTTTTGCAACGGAAACCTATTAACGGCCCTTGCGCTTATAGTTAAATTGTGCGTCACAGACAAGTCAATTTCAAATTATTTTGTACGTCACGGAATGATCGATTCGACCGGTTTTTTTCATTGTATGGCATGGGTGACCTGGTCATCACCTAGGAGCAGTCAGTCGTATGTCTTTAAAATGTTAACGCACGTATATGTGTTATCAAAAATAACGAATGATGTTCTCACCAACCGATGTGTAAGAAACTGATTTTGTTCTGAATGTGCAAACATATGTATACGTAATCCACAATGACAGAGTGATCCGTATACGTACATATGTATACGTAATCCACAATGACAGAATGATCCGTATACGTACATATGTATACGTAATCCACAATGACAGAGTGATCCGTATACGTACATATGTATACGTAATCCACAATGACAGAGTGATCAATATACGTACATATGTATACGTAATCCACAATGACAGAGTGATCGGATACGTACACATGTGTACGTAATCCACAATGACAGTCATCGGATACGTCATCCACAATGACAGAGTGATCCATATACGTACACATGTATACGTAATCCACAATGACAGAGTGATCGGATACGTACATATGTATACGTAATCCACAATGACAGAGTGATCGGATACGTACATATATGTACGTAATCCACAATGACAGAGTGATCGGATACGTACATATGTATACGTAATCAACAATGACAGAGAGATCAGATACGTACATATGTATACGTAATCCACAATGACAGAGTGATCCATATACGTACATATGTATACGTAATCCACAATGACAGAGTGATCCATATACGTACATATGTATACGTAATCCACAATGACAGAGTGATCCATATACGTACATATGTATACGTAATCCACAATGACAGAGTGATCGGATACGTACATATGTATACGTAATCAACAATGACAGAGAGATCAGATACGTACATATGTGTACGTAATCCACAATGACAAAGAGATCAGATACCTACATATGTATACGTAATCCACAATGACAGAATGAACGGATACGTACATATATATATACGTAATCCAAATGATAGAGAGATCAGATACCTACATATGTATACGTAATCCACAATGACAGAGTGATCAGATACGTATATATGTATACGTAATCCACAATGACAGAGTGATCGCACACGTACATATGTGTACGTAATCCACAATGACGGAGTGATACGTATACGTACATATGTATACGTAATCCACAATGACAGAGTGATCGGATACGTACATATATATACGTAATCCACAATGACAGAGTGATCCGTATACGTACATATGTGCACGTAATCCACAATGACAGAGTGAATCGGATACGTACATATGTATACGTAATCCACAATGACAGAGTGATCGGATACGTGCATATGTATACGTAATCCACAATGACAGAGTTATCGGATACGTACATATGTATACGTAATCCACAATGACAGAGTTATCGGATACGTACATATGTATACGTAATCCACAATGACAGAGTGATCCGTATACGTACATATATATATACGTAATCCACAATGACAGAGTGATCGGATACGTATATATGTACACGTAATCCACAATGACAGAGTGATCCGTATACGTACATATGTATACGTAATCCACAATGACAGAGTGATCGGATACGTACATATGTATACGTAATCCACAATGACAGAGTGATCGGAAACGTACATATGTATACGTAATCCACAATGACAGAGTGATCCGTATACGTACGTATGTATACGTAATCTACAATGACAGAGTGATCGGATACGTACATATGTATACGTAATCCACAATGACAGAGTGATCCGTATACGTACATATGTATACGTAATCCACAATGACAGAGTGATCGGATACGTACATATGTATACGTAATCCACAATGACAGAGTGATCGGATACGTACATATGTATACGTAATCCACAATGACAGAGTGATCGGATACGTACATATGTATACGTAATCCACAATGACAGAGAGATCGGATACGTACACGTGTACGGAGGCCGCAAAAATGAAATCTACTCAACACATTTGCACAGACAGTGATTAATGCGGATTACGGATTACGGAATTTGCGCCGAAAAGTAGCACTTGTTTTTTTGTTGGGTTTCTGCTACATGATCGTCACCGACCTCGATAGTACAGTGATAAAGCCATCGGACATAAGCCTGGTAGGTACTGGGTTCGCAGCCCAGTACCGACTCCCTCGCAGAGCAGGTTTTAACGACTCAGTGGGTAGGTATAAGACCACTATACCCTCTTCTCTTTCACTAACTACTAACAACTAAATCCGCTGTCCTGGACAGACAGCCCAGATAGCTGAGGTATATGCCCAGGACAGCGTGTTTGAACCTTAATTGGATATAAGCACGAAAATAAGTTGAAATGAATGAACATTATCGTCATATTCCACCTGTTATCCATTTGGCGTATAATTATTTATTTATAGCTGACATGATTAGTTTATATTGGTTGTTAAACACTGTGTGGTAAGTAGCGTTAGCTGAAGAGGAACGTGCACCGAGTTGAGTGTATATTTCAAGTCACATAAAACCCTAAAGGATTTTGATATAGAATTCCCTCTGCCGTAGATCAACAAAACTTTGTATTAAAATGTATTTGTGAGTTTTAGTCATAGTGAAGAACAAAAGAAAAACGAATATTTTAAAATATATGGGACCGAATTTACAAAGCCGGTTTCTGTTCTACGTGTTCTATGAAGTGGCGACAGCGGTTTTCTCTCTCTCTCTCTCTCTCTCTCTCTCTCTCTCTCTCTCTCTCTCTCTCTCTCTCTCTATATATATATATATATATATATATATATATATATATATGTGCTCCTTAACCATATGTCTGACGCCATTTACCGTAAATGAAATGTGTTGAGTGCGTCGTTAAACAAAACATTTCCTTCCTTCCTTCCTACTCAAGTGGAAATATTTTTGAAATTATATGATGCTTTTCTGAGATTTCTCAATCAGCAACACGTTCACAAGCATACATATTATACTATTTTATGGTATCCCCATGCCCACCACCATTTCGACCGATGTACCCTCCTGAAAGGTTATACATGTATATAAATAATATTTATTTTGCAAGAATTATTTTAACCGACAGTGTTTTTGTTGTTGTTGACAGTGTTTTTGTTATTGTTGACAGTGTTTTTGTTGCTGTTTTTTTTTTTTTTTACTGGGTTTCTGTTGGGTGATGCTTTGTTATTGTATTGTTGTTGTTGTTGTGTTGTTTTGCTTTGTTTTGCTTTGTTTTGTCTTTGTTTGTCTTGTTTTGTTTTTCCTTTTTCTTTTGTTTTGCCTACTTGTTTGTTTGTTTTTCCGGTTACAGTGTGTACATGGGGAGACTATGGAGAGCGAAGTTTATAATGGGGGTCGAGTCGTGCTCTCCAGTAAAATATATTAGAAAAAAAGAAGAATTTTTACCTCAGTGGGGTTAACTATCAACACCACCACCACACCCACGTGTGCGCCTGCGTACGCTGGCATTAATGACTGTATACATTTCCAGGCTCGTTTTAACAGGATGTTAATGGTAAATACATTTTGAATTTCCTTTGTCAACTGGAGAAAATAAAAACCCATCAATTACAACGCATGAAATAACTGCAGGCAAAAATCCATATTAATACTACACGCATTAGAGTGATGCTATGAGATCAGAAATGCATTCTGAGCAAACAATGAAAGTATATTATCATGATGGTAATAAGTCAGAAAGGTTCAAATGGAACAAAATATGAAACAATGGATAAAGACTAAAGATGCTCTTTTGAAGAATAGTATAGTCGTCTACCAATTTGTATATCAATGTACATTGAAAATGACCAGACAAAAGTCTGTGAATTAGAATGCCAAGGAATAATGAACTGGAAACAGTAAGAAAGCATGCTATGTCTGAACAATAGATTTTGCTGTGCTTCTTTCGATTTAATCTGAACCAGTATGTTTTATAGGTCCTATGTCAAAGTTAAAGCTACAATATTTTGTTATTATCACATTTATTTGTAATAAATAACTACAAATTAATCGATCCCAAGCATAATCTTTCCATAATTAAATCAATAATAATAATATTTAAAGTTTTATACAGGACGACAAGATGAGTTTTCAGAATAATATGTGGCTAAATATAGCATGGTCACCATCTTTGTTTCTTTGTCAGTTGTCTGCAAAGAATTATGGGAAAAAACGAAAATACCAAACGGAAATGTATTGTTTGACAGTTTAAGTAGCTCATTTTGTCTAAACGGCTTTGTTGTTATTATTTGCCCGTATGAATTTTACTTCAGTACTGGCGGAGGGGGTTGACCCCCGCGCCCCCTCCCCCCTCCCCCGTCCTGTACGCAAATAGAACATGTTATAACCGTTTCAACTCACTTATAACTCTCAAAAGGGACAGTCCTGAGGTTATTGAAAGATTCTTGTTTAGAATATCAGTGGTAAGTACGTTTTGGCATGGGTACGCTTTGACGAAAAAAGGGGTGGAATTTAGCTCAGTCGGTTGAGTGCTCGCTTGAGGTGCTTGCGTCGCAGGATCGAACAACCTGGGTGAATCCATTCAGCTGATTGGGTTTTTCTCGTTCCATCCAGTGCAACACAATTGGACAAAGGCCGTGGTATGTGTTTTCCTGTCTGTGGGAAAGTGCATATAAAAGATCCCTTGCTGCATTAGAAAAAATATAGCCGGATTCCTCTGATGACTACGAGTCAGAATTACCAAATGTTTGACACCCAATAGCCGATGATTAATTAATCAATGTGCTCCAGTGGTGTCATTAAACAAAACAAAACTGTTTGACCAAAAAGTGGGTACGTTTTTACAAAAATTTAGTACGTTTTTGTTGGGTACGTTTCAGTTTTAATTCAGTGTGTTTCTTGTCGTCTTAAATGTTTGTAAGCAGCCCAAACTGAATTTATTGTCCCAATAATTCAGGCGACTAACTATCCGGAATTTCCCGGGAAATATGGAATTATTGTCTGAATTAATACTAAATATCTGGAATTTTCGTCAAACTTTGTGCCAGAACCCCCCCCCCCCCCCCCAAAAAAAAAAAAAAAAAAAAAACACCAAACAAACAAAACAAAAACAAAAAAACCCCGCAAAAAAAACAAAAAAAAAACAAAAACAAAACAACAACCAAAAACAAACAAACAAAAACAACAAAACAAAACAACACAACAACAATTTTTTGTTTAACTACATGTACATGTTCGGAACACTGAATGTTCACTTTTTATCTTCTACAGTGTGACTGTTTATTTCATCAGCCATTTCAGGAATGTGAACTGAAGCCACATAATAAAACAAATGTTCTGCGTTCGTTTGCACCTTCATTTTCCCGAAGGCTTTTAAACACCATTATGATAGTCATGTGTGTACGGAAACCTAATTTAAAATAAATTATTAACAAAGAAAACAAATGGCGTCAATACGTTTTTTAATATGCAATATTGAACTGAATATTCCCAAAACTGTTTAAAATGTATGGCCATTCTCAGTCACACGTTTTTTTATGTTTCTCAGAAACTTGGTCAACAGATAAAAGAAACGTCTCGATTAACTGCAGTCATAGGATCCAGACGTCTCAGAGGCGGATCTAAGGGGGGGGGGGGGGCAGGGGCCCGGGCCCCCGCGTAAATTATGCGACAGTTATAATTATTTTATTATATATTAATTTTCATCCCCCTCCACACCTCCCCCCAAGTTCCCTTCGCATTCCACCTCATGTCACTGCCCCTCCCTGCCCCCCACCCATAAATGGATTTTCTGGATCCGCCACTGTGTCTCACATTCATTCATTCATTCATTTAATTTTAACTTATTTTCGTGCATATAATATCCAATTAAGGATCAAGACAGTGCAAAAGGGCCCTGGAACATAACGCATTGCCCGCCCCTCCCACCCCATGTTGAAATTAAAGTTTGTTTTGTTTAACGGCATCACTAGAGCACATTGGTATATTAATCGTCGGCTATTGGATGTCAAACATTTGGTAATTCTGTCAGTCTTAAAAAGAAAACCAAGGGGTATTTTATATACACCATCCAACGGACAGGATATCACATACCTCGGCCGTTGATATACCAGTCGTTGTGCTCTGGCTGCAGTGAGAAATAGCACAAGTCTAAAGACAAATGATGTTTTTATTTCGGATTCAGATATCTATTTAAGACAAGTTTTTCCATTACTGAGACCAGCGGTAAAACGCTCACTTGATGCGCGGTCGGTGTAGGATCGACCATTGACGGTGGACCCAATGCCGTAGAGCTATTTCACGTCTAGCCAGTGCTCCACAACTAGTGTACCATCGTGTGTACTGAATGCCGCATATAAAAGATCCCTTGCAGCTAATCGGAAAGAATAGCCCACTGCATGGCGATAGCGGGTTTCCGCTCTCATTATCTGTGTTGTCATTAACCATATGTTCGACGCCATGTAAACGTTTGTTTTGTTTAACGACACCACCAGAGCACATCGGCTACTGGATGTCATTTAGTAATTCAACATATAGTCTTAGAGAAGAAACCCGCTACATTTTCCCATTAGTAGCAAGGAATTTTGTATATCATGCAGACAGAATAGCACATACCACGGCCTTTGACGACGCCATATAACCGTAACTAAAATGTGTTGAGAACGTCGTTAAATAAAATTCCTTCCTTCCTTCTCCATTGCTGACGACGTCGCTATTAAACGATATAAAGTTAGCGTCGACCCAAAAATGTCACAGCATTGCACAACCTCCATTAATTTTATTTATGCTAAATGTCCGTCATATATATACCTGAATATTGTCTGGGAGTAGTCGGACTGGACTACATATGTGTATGTGTTAGTGTGTGTTTATGTGTGTATAATATAAATATATCGTCGATTGTGGATGTGGTGAAGTGTACGCCTGCTGTGTCTTGTTTACAAGAAAACTATACGGCCAGACTTTTATACCGATGTTATGCTAGACGAGGCTGATTGAGACTATAAATTGGATTCCGTGAGAGCGCTGTAACAATAAGAAACCTCAGATGGTAGAAGCTAGAAGCTGCTTGGTCTTGTCGTCGTCGGTATAATTAGGCCTACGTTTAAAAGTAGCAAGGCCAGATGTGATGAAAACCAGTGGTAAGTTGAAGTTCAGTCAACCGATTGTCACTAACGCTTTCTATACTGCGGTTGTTGGTTGTTTTATTGGGTGTTTGTTTGTTTGTTTATTTTTTTTTATTTTTTTTTTTACGCTACACTATAAACTGAATGGCCTCTTCGGAAACCAGTCAAAATAGTTTGTAAACATTTAGCGACAAGCCACCGATTGAATGTAGTGATAAGTTCAGTCAACTGATTGTTGCCAACGCTTGATATCAAGGATTTTAATCTACACAATAATTGTAATGACCATTTCTGAAACCTGTCGAATAGCTAACGTTTAGGTCTCACTACACAGATCACTTCCGGATGAGAGTTTATTCATCACGGTATAGTTCCTAATTGTGACACAAGTTATGGTTCACATATTCACTTCTAGGAAATGGCGAAGAATTAAAACAATATGTATGTTTAATGGTAAGCCTTCTGGCTGTATTTTGCCCATGCTATTTGTAATGTTGTCCATTGACCTTTTGGGACACGAGTGTATAGCGCAAGAGACAGCCGGGGTGAATCGGTTAATGAACCACCTGTTGGGACCGGTACTACAGCCAGATGCGGTCATATAGCAAAAAACTGAGACGGAAATGTTCTCCATTTTGGAGTGAAAATAAATGCTTATATAATGCATGTTCGCAATGATGTATGTTGTTAGTGCCAACGAGAACCCGTTCTATTATCAATCTTCATTTGAAGTTGGGCAGTTTAACATGGGTTTCAATGGCAGATGACATCTGTGTAGTGAGACCTTAGCGAAAAACGACTGATTGAATGTAGTAATAAGTTCATTCAACCGATTGTCGCTAACGCTCGCGATAGTGAGTTCTTTACGCTACACTATAAATTGAATGACCACTTAGGAAACCAGTCAGATGGTTTGTAAACATTTAGCGAAAAACGGCTGACGTAGGGGCTGGGGGAATTTCAGTTAACCGTTTGGCGCTAACGTTCACTACACAGAACTTTTTGTTTTGCTTTGTTGTTTGGGGTTTTTTTGTTTGTTTTTTGTTTTTAAGTTTTTGTTGTTTTTTGTTGTTTTTTCTTTTCTTTTGTTTCGTGGTTGTTGTTTTTGTTTGTTTGTTTGTTGTTGTTTTTGTTGGTGGGGTTTTTTTTTTTTGGGGGGGGGGGGGGAGGGTTACGTTATGCAGGAAAGCAAATGACTGCCATTTCAGCAATCTGTCAAAGTAAGTTCGCAAACGTTTAGTGAAAACCGGCTGGCTGAACGAAAAGCAGGTGCGATTACAAAGCTAAAACCTCTTGACTTTTCCAGGAGACGAAAAACAGGACCCTTTTACACACTGATCGCAGAATATCTGACGGAGAACGGAACTGAACTGGCGGCGAAGATGGTCGATAAAGTACGACGAGTGCTTTGAACGAGAAAATGAGCGCGATTATTTCTGCAACATCCTGGAAACTGTATGATGAAAGGTTTTTATTAAAGTACCTTTGTTTGTATCTGTTTGTATCACGTCTAGCCGAATCGTGTACCAAAGTGTCGTCTTGCGCATGCGTGTTTTCACTGGGAACAATTGATCTTTCACCGTTGTCTAATTCCAATGGCACTGCAGTGTAAGTATCCATTCAATAATATTTTGTTATTTGTAAACTATTAAAATAGAAAGTTATTTATGATATATATTACTCTAGTGGTAAACATCGTATATATATATATATATATATATATATATATATATATATATATATATATATATATATATATATAATATATATATATATATATATATATATATATATATATATATATATGTATATATATGTATATATATATATATATATATATATATATATATTATTATTATTATTATGTTATTATTATTATATTATTATTATTATTATTATACGTTTAACACAAAATCTGTAATAATTATTGTATAATTAGGCTTGGTTGTCACCTGTACCAAACGGCGCATTTTATATTTTTAAAAATCTGCATTATGGGCTTCATTGTTAATATTAGAATCCTACCGTTCATAATATATTTTATTTTAAATATTTATTATTATTGGGTTTGTAATTGAAATAGCCTACTTTCATTAGACTGAAACGGAATGTTGTAATGTAAGACAGTACTTCACTATAATACACTCTCAGTCGAACTAGCAATGAAGTTGGACGTAATTTCGTGCGCGTGCGATCTCGACTTAACCCCCCCCCCCCCCCCCCCCCCCCCCCCCCACCTGGGGGTATTGATGGCTAGCTATGGCTTTCTGCTAGAGTACCGCGTTGCGTACACCGGGTCACGGGCAACCGTGACTTTGGTATATGGGGACGCGGCTACAGCCAAGAGGAAGAGAACAAGGAAGAGGAAACGTGCGCCAGGGGCGGCTCAGGCGGGGACAAAGCTGGCGGCTCAACCGCCAGCGGCGGTCCCGTCTGCGTCGTCGCCCCCACCACGACCAATCCGGACGGAGCGACAAGAGGCGACTCGCCAACCAGCCGCACCGACTGTGCAGATGCGGGAAGTGGAGCAGCCAACCAGTGCACCGCGACCAGCGTCACCTGTTCCCGCTCGTCGTTCGTCTGCGTCGAGACCCCCACCCACGGGGGACTCCGCGACGGCGACACTGGATGTTGGGGCTGTCAAGAAGAAATCCGTGCCCCCCCCCCCCCCCCCCCGCCCCACCCCCCCCCCCCACCCCCCCCCCCCCCCCCCCACCCCCCCCCCCCCCCCCCCCCCCCCCACCCCCCCCCCCCCCCCCCCCCCCGGGACCAACCAGCCAAGACGCGGCCTTCTACTTCCTCTTCGGGTGACTGGAGAGTGGCAGCGCGGAAGATCAAAGGCCAGTACTTTAAGTACTTGGTGGGAGACGTCACGGACCCCGACAGACTACCAGGCGGGGTCTACGAGGAAAACTTCAAGACGTTTCCCGATGGCCACCAGGTCGTCATCCACACGATCAAACTACGGGGAGTGGAAGCTATTTTAGTGACGTCGCGCCGGGATGATCTTTACCGACAGGGTATACTCAGCCATGACATGGATAACAACACCATCCACAGAATCATGAAGATCGTCACCGGCGCCCAGTACCCACAGATGGTCCACTACCTTAGCACCCACAGCTACAGGAGACTGGTGCCTCACTTTGAGGAGAGGAACATCATCACCTCCCCGTAGATGATGTGCACCCAAACGGCCTTAACGAGGCCACTCGCGTGGACATATCGATCGGACTTTAAACTTTTAGATCTGCGTGCAAAATTTTATGTCGAAATTACTCTCTTTTTTTTTTTAAATATTATTAAATAGTCCGATCCTCTCTTCTTTCTCTTATTTAATTTTGGACTGTCCTTCTACAATGCTCCAAATTATATAAATATTCGACCGAGCAGTCAATTCTTTTATATTTTTGGCTTGTAACCTTTTTATTATTTTTTATTTTATCTATTAACTTCTTTACTAATTGCTATTTTCAAAATTCTGCCCAGTTTCAACCCCCCCCCCCCCCTCTCCATCCCGAGTCAGGCCACCGATCTTATCGGAGGTCGGACTCGGGATGGGCGTGTTCGAAACCCTAGTGGTATATGGGCACGTTACACTAGTTATCATCATCATCACTATAATAGATAACACTGTATTTTGTGTGACCTACATTGGAGATACCAGTCTACATCAATCACAGAATTGACAGTAGGCCCTACTTAACTATAATAGATAACACTGTATTTTGTGTGACCTACATTGAAGATACCAGCCTACATCAATCACAGAATTAACAGTAGACCCTACTTCACTATAATAGATAACACTGTATGTTGTGTGACCTACATCGGAGATACCAGCCTACATCAATCACAGAATTGACAGTAGGCCCCACTTCACTATAATAGATAACACTGTATTTTGTGTGACCTACATCGGAGATACCAGCCTACATCAATCACAGAATTGTGACTCATGGCAAGATAATTAAACTGGGTTATTTATTCTGAAACGTACCGGCCTCGGTGGCGTCGTGGCAGGCCATCGGTCTACAGGCTGGTAGGTACTGGGTTCGGATCCCAGTCAAGGCATGGGATTTTTAATCGAGATACCGACTCCAAACCCTGAGTGAGTGCTCCGCAAGGCTCAATGCGTAGGTGTAAACCACTTGCACCGACCAGTGATCCATAACTGGTTCAACAAAGGCCATGGTTTGTGCTATCCTGCCTGTGGGAAGCGCAAATAAAAGATCCCTTGCTGCCTGTCGTAAAAAGAGTAGCCTATGCGGCGACAGCGGGTTTCCTCTAAAAACAGTGTCAGAATGACCATATGTTTGACGTCCAATAGCCGATGATAAGATAAAAAATCAATGTGCTCTGGCGTCGTTAAATAAAACAAACTTTACTTTACTTTTTATTCTGAAACGAAAGATCGTTTAAATATGACATGACATTGGCTTGTGTCAGACCTCCTAACGGATGCCGCACGGAGCAATTAACAGTATATAGTTTATAACTTTACAGTCGAGACTGCAGACTTCAACGTCTCCCGACTTTAACTATTTACAATGTGTGCAGTTCTTTACCATAACGTGAAGATATCCGAACTTTGTTAAAAAGAACAGAAATAAATACACGAGTATTAAAAGGGGCGGGACGTATTAAAGCCGCGGTATGTGATGTGCTGCAGGGTTCACACTGAAACATGGTTTAGCCAATTTTCGGAAATGTAGAGTATTTTCTTGAAATTCATTAAAATGTGGTTAATATGAGGAATATTTTATTAGCCAAAGTCTACATTATGTAGCCGTTATGTATGTATTGGCTACTTTGGCAATATACAGGGTGAGCTTTATGCTGTATATAATATGAGCTATATATAAAAGATCCCTTGCTGCTAATGGAAAATTGTTGCAGCTTTCCTCTTAATGAGGGGCGGGACGGAGCCCAGTGGTAAAGCGTTCGCTTGATGCGCGGTCGGTCTAGGATCGATCCACGTCGGTGGACCCATTGGGCTATTTCTCTTTCCAGCCAGTGCTCCATAACTGGTGTAACAAAGACCGTGGTATGTACTATCCTGTCTGTGGGATAGTGCATACAAAAGATCCCTTGCTGCTAATCGAAAAAGAGTAGCTAATGAAGTGGCGACAGCGGGTTTCCTCTCTCACTATCTGTATGATCCTTAACCATATGTCTGATGCCATATAACCGTAAATAAAATGTGCTGAGTGCGTCGTTAAATAAAACATTTCTTTCCTTCTTCCTTCCTCTTAATGACCAAATGTTTGATATCCATCAGCCGATGATTAATAAAATAATGTGCTCTAGTGGTGTCGTTAAAAGAGAACAAACTTTAAACTACGCTTTATAATTTTTACAAGCACCGGGCTTATTTCCATTTAGATTGACTGTAAAACGCAGTTCGATGACAAATACATTTATAGATGTAATTTTCGAGTTTACTTGTTTTGTTATATTTTAGATTGTTTTGGGGAAGAGGGTTCTTGTTCTTGTTGTTGGGGGGAGGGGGGGGGGGGGTATTTGGTGGGGTTATGTTGGGTTGTTTGTGTTTGTTTATTTTATTTTATTTTTTATTTATTATTATTATTATTATATTTTTTTTTTTTGGGGGGGGGGGGTGGGGGTGCGTTTGGCGGGGATTAAAGTTCGTTGTTACTATAGTCCTGTTCAATTATTTAGCGGCCTCGGTGGCTTTGTGGTTAGGCCATCGGTCTACAGTCTGGTAGGTACTGGGTTCGGATCCCAGTCGAGGCATGGGATTTTAAATCCAGATACTGACTCCAAACCCTGAGTGAGTGCTCCGCAAGGCTCAATGGGTAGGTGTAAACCACTTGCACCGACCAGTGATCCATAACTGATTCAACAAAGGCCATGGTTTGTGCTATCCTGCCTGTGGGAAGCGCAAATAAAAGATCCCTTGCTGCTAATTGGAAAGAGTAGCCCATGTAGTGGCGACAGCGGGTTTCCTCTCAAAATCTGTGTGGTCCTTAACCATATGTCTGACGCCATATAACCGTAAATAAAATGTGTTGAGTGCGTCGTTAAATAAAACACTTCTTTCTTGTTCAGTTGTTTAGACCCTACATTTTTTGCAAATGTTACGTTTAATTCCTATTCAATTCTTGTTTTCTTTACATTTGCATGAAAACAAACCCAAACCCCGACAGGTTTTATATACAATTCATCATCTAAAATACACGAAGTTGACTTATTTCCATTTTACAAAAATCTCTGTATGTTGTCTATACAGGTTCGTTCTCCTATAAATAATTACGGCTATTTGTATAACAAAAGCACTCTATAGTGTGTTTCACACTAATGTTCTTTTCACCTATGAGCGGAATATATTGTATTTTTACCTACATTTAAGAAACAATTTGGAAACATAAGTTAATAAACAATTAAGGCGCGGATTCAGGCGGGGAATTCAGGTGAACTAGCCCACCCACCCGTCTATTTTTGTCAAACAATATATATTACAGAATACATAAAAAAAAAGAAGAAAACTTATCCCATCCACCTGTTCAAAAGCAACAACGGGTTTTGGGGCCCTCGCTATTAAAAAAACTTCTGGATCCGCGCCTGCTATGCCATTAATGCAATGTACTGATACAAAAAATAAATAAGTTTGGGTGTTATTGGGGATAAAACACTGTAAAGTAACTATAAGATAGATTGATACATTATGACTGTCAGGTTGTATGTCCATGAATAATATATAATATTTATTATTTACTAATGCACGGGCAAGTGTTCACCTGAAGGCCACGTTCCCTTTTAGTGAGGGGTCGGGGTGAGGTCTTAATCTCGTGATGTTCATTGTGACATATTTCACACACACACGTGGCCAGAATATTGTATACCCGCGATTGGTGGAGGCGTGGCCTTCTACCCAACCCCACACCCACCTCTGGCTTCGTATGTAGGTGTATTTTATGTTTGTTTTTTTATTAATTGTCCGTGTTTTGTAATACACGTTTATATTTGTTCAATTGATAGGTTGTTTGATAGTGACTGATAATGAATGTCATGGGAATAAATTGTTTTCAGTATTAAAGAGTTAATAAATGCATTGAACGTTATATGCTTGATGGGTAGGGAAATCAGTTTTTAATTTACCTATATTTTACTTAAATAACAATAATGTGTGGAATGTCCAGTAATACATTTTCTGTGAACTTATATATCCTTTTATACTTGTATTCCTTGTGGTTTACACAATGCTACAACAGCACGTGCAATCATAGATTATACTTCGAACTTACTACTGACCATCGACTTGATATGTACAAGCAATGCTATCGTATTTTGGACATTCAGAGCCGTGTCTAGGGGATGGGCAAGTGGTGGAACACCGGAAAAAATCTGAACAATAGCTTTTTGGTTTACAAAATTGCTTTGCGCATTACAAAAGTACCCCCCCCCCCCCCCCCTCCAAGCACCATGATAAATACTATGTAAATATATAATTTTAAAAATAAAATTCAAATAAATCATGTATTGGCAAAATTGATTCAATATACATGGAATGGTTACATGTATTTTTACGTATATGTTTACAGAAAAGGTCAGACAAAGCTGGTACACATTTTACATTCTAAAACATCTATAACCTTGATTAAATAAAACAAACTATAATGGCCTTCGCGTAGCCTCGTATCCTAATCGTTTGTTATGCAAAGATACAGAGATTTTTGTAAAATGGAAATAAGTCAACTTCGTTCATTTTAAATAATAAATTGTATATAAAACGTGTCGGGGTTTGGGTTTGTTTTCATGCAAATGTAAAAAAAACAAGGATTGAATAGGAATTAAACCTAACAGTTTGCAAAAAAAATAATTTGCTTCTTTTTCAGTTTTCATAATTTATCAGGTATTGATGGTCGCTACATGTACTCGTGGAATCCGTGCAACTCGTTCAGTGATGGCGACGGGTGTACTAATGTAGCGGTGAGATATTACACTCTTGTTGTGTCCTAAATAAAACTGTAAAATCGCCACGCCATATTATGACATCATTTTACTAATGTCAAATACAAACGCAAGTTCAATTTTAATAAACTCATTTGTTTATTAACAATTATTGACTGTCAGCCGTCTTCGCACAACATAAAATTAAGTATGTTACCATATTTTAATATTCTGTAACAAACAAACAAAAAATAGCACCCCACTTCTTTGTCCTTTTAAAAATGTAAAAAATATATTTACATTAGTATTAGCGTGTGTTCGACAATATAAAATTAATCTTGATGGTTTATTATAAATGATCAACAGTGGTCGAAATACTGCCGTTCATTTATTTATTCATTTCAACTTATTTTCGTGGTTATATCCAATTAAGGTTCAAGAACTCAGTCCTGGGCACACACCTTAGCAATCTGAGCTGGCTGTCCAGGACAGCGAGTCACTGGCTAAATGGTTAGTGAGAGAGAAGAGGGTGTAGTTGCCTTACATCGAGTCATTAAAACTCGCTCTGGGTGGGAGCCGGTACCGGGCTGGGAACTCTGTACCTACCAGCCTTATGTTGGATGGCTTAACCACGACACCACCGAGGCCGGTAATACTGCCGTAAACGGTTTTTGCGGGTTAAGCTCATCATAGGCCGGGATTTGGTTTGGCCTGTCGTTCCGTCTTGCAATTAGTCTACGTTTAGAAAATCATGTTCCGTCCGGCAGGTTTTAATTCTGGCCGACAAAATTTATAGCTTGTCGGACCGAATGTTCGGAAAGAATTTTACCACATTTCAATCCCTGCGTTAATTTTTAGTTGTTTTTGGTTTTGTTTTAAATAGACTCCAGATTTCAGCTTAAGCACACACATATCATATATCACATGCATCTATTGTTGTATTCCAAATGATAAAGTGTGTGTATTTGTTAATTTGTGTATTTCACGACGTAGGCGTGCCAGACTGACCTAGATGGACACCAGTATAGCCTGGGGACACAGGACACGTCACACTTCATCACTGACCGCCGTCTCGGTCTGTTGATCACGTATCACGCTGTCACAGACGCTCACAGGTACCTACCGTCTGTTGTAGAGCTGAGACAAATAAAATTATATCACTATACAAAGCGACAAACGAAACGCAAAGTGAAAAAAAAAAAAATATATATAGCTTTAGGTAGTGGTGTAAAGTAGAAGATCACTGAATTTTCTTTTGCGATTTTGTTATTGTAAGGTACAACAGATATTTCTGTTAAAAGATTTTCTGTTTTAATTAATATAATCATAAATGATAACTTACACTATGGGAATTATGTAGGTACAGTGTATTTTTATTTACTAATTTTTCTTTTGTCATAGTATATATGGGTTAATATATTTTTATTTATTTATTTTGTTGTTTACCTTTTGTTTTCTTTGTTGTGGGTGGGGGTGGGAGTTCATGTGTGTGTTATTTTCTTTCTTTGTTTTTTCTGTTTTTTGGAGGGGGGGGGGGGGGGGGGGGAGGTCTAAAAAAAAAATTGTTTTCTATTTTCATACTGGTGATTTAAATATGTACCTAGAATGTCTATGCAATTCAACTTATATAGTAACGCGAACGGTTAATGTCATTAATAATAATGTGGGGTTTTTAAAATAGGTATCAAGATATGAACTTTATTTTGCAGACGACTGTTTGTTCGACTGGAATGTAACCACAGTGTGGAGCATGTTCTCCACGTGCAGGGTGAAACAGCTCCAGGAAGTGCGAAATACGTACGTTCAGTAACTGTCCACAACATTATATCATGCACGACACCATCAATCATTTAAAGCTGCAATCTCTTCAGAATCTCCAAATGTTTGACATCCAATAGCTGATGATTAATAAATCAGTGTGCTCTAGTGATGTCGTTAAACAAAACAAACTTTAACTTTTAACGTTTAATGCTCTTTTTAAAAATAAAAGCTTAAATTACCTTTCAAATGCTGAAACCTGTAAATTTTCAACATTTCAGATAAAATCCAATCAACTTTGTGAAAATAATTTTATACTCACAAAAAAGAAGCTGAAACCGGACAAAAAGTTTATAAAAATCACAACCCTGCGTGTGGCAGTTCATCGCTGGCGCGAGTTCTTTCAATATTCTTCCGGTTTCAGTGCGTCGACTACATTTCAGTTTGACATGAGATCGGCGACAAGAGTATGAACTGATCGATGTTACTCCAGTTTTAAAAATTACTCTGGAAACCAGTTATTGACCTAACGCTAACGTGCATGGCGTTTAAGGGTTTGACAGTTTACATCTAGTGTATTTTATCAACACCCACATGAATCGGTAAAACACAGATTTAAGCGCCCTTGAAGAAATTTGGATCGCATACCATGATAAAAACTTAATATAATGATCGATTTGGGAAAAGTGGGTTCAAGTTTGTTTTAATACCACTAGAGCACATTATTAATTTTAGACCAGCCCATCTAAATTTGAGCCGAAATTATATTATATTAATAATTAATATAGGTTAGGAATGTTAATATTTCTCTTTAAGGGCGCAGTCAAAATTTATTAAACCCAATTTTCCCCTCTTATACTTTTGGTATTAATATTCAAAATTTCAAAATTGACCGTATTTGATAGATTATCCCTATCCCGAGTCAGACCCCCGATCCTGTCGGAGGCCGGACTCGGGATAGGCGTGTTCGAAACCCTAGTGGTATATGGACACGTTAAACCAGTTATTAAGCTAAGCTAGAGCACATTGATTTATAAATAGCATCGCTTATTGGATTTCAAACATTTGGTAATTCTGACATATTGTCTTAGAGAGAAAACCTGCTACATTTTTTCCATTAGTAGCAAGGGATCTTTTATATGCACCATCCCACGAACAGGATAGCACATTCCACCACGACTGAGCTACCGCCCCTCGATTTGGGAAACAAAATTGCCAATAAATCTATTCTCATCAGATATCAGATAATAATAATAATAATAATATTAATAACAACAACAATAACAATAATAATAATGAAAAGCTAAGGTTCCCGATGGAATTTGATTAAAAGCAGAGTATTAACACGAGTTCATACCGATATATTGCACGTGCTATAAAACATACTCTGTATATTCTTATTAGTTTCCGTTTTCTTTTAGTTTATTAATCTCATCAGCAAATATGCCTGTCCCATTCCCGGAGGTGTGGTTCCCACGACTACACGTATGACGTCAGGGGAGATTCTCGTCATTGTGTAAGTCTCATTTAAATATTCCAATTTCGATATTTGTGATTAATGAAGGACTGACATGTTTTATTTAAAGATGCACTTAAAACTTTTTATTTACGGTTATATGGCATCGAACATATGGCTAACACGGACGTAGGAAGGTGAAAATAAGGGAGGTGGCACAATACACACATATGTATTAATATATAAAAAACATCGCTGCTGCTAAAAAGTGTGTGGCACATGCCCCCTGCCTGCCTCCCCCCCCCCCCCTCCTACACCAGTGGTTAAGGACCACACAGATATTGAGAGAGTAGTCCATAAAGTAGCGACAGCGGGTTTTCTCTTTTCAATTAGCAGTAAGGGATCTTTTATATGCACAATCCCACACAGGATAGCACATACCACGTGTTGCCACTCGGCGTAAACTACTTTTTTGAAGACTCATTTACGTAAAATATAAAGTACATAACAAAATCTTTGTATAACCATTAAACTAGTTATTTGATAATACAGAGATGCAATTCAATTTCTGTGACGTAATCATGTGTCGGTTACTGTTATTGGAGTTTTAAAATAATATAAATGTATAAATAGTAGTAAATAAAAAATTGTAATTGTTTTGTGGGCGTGTAATTCGAAGTATAATCTTTACATTTCACAAGAAAATAATATAATTTTTTTTTTTGGTAGATATGTAACTTCGAGATTGCCCCTTTAAGAAGTTTCTCTCTTACAGACTGGCAGTAGTAGTTGTTCTCTGTATTACACTGGGTCTGTGTTTTCAACTTGTTGTCTGGAAAGCGTCAGGCAGAAAGATGTTTCCAGACTACTGTTTGTGGGTTAACATACCAGACATGGTCAAGGTACAGAGTTCACACTTTTTGTTATGTACTAAAATTCATTAATATTTACCTGTTTCTTGGGGTGGGGGTGGGGGTGGGGGTGGGGGGGTGGGGGGTGGGGTGGTGGTTAAGGAGTTGTTTGTTAGAGGGTGGGTTTTTGTGTGTGTGTGTGGGGGGGGGGGGGGGTATTTGTTGTTTTTTTTTGGGTGCTGGTGGTTGGTTGATGTTTTGTTTTGTAGGGTTTTTTTTCTTTCTTTTTCTTGTTCTCCCATGGAATGGATTGCGAGTTTTCGATGTGTTTATATCTATCAATATTTGTTTGCAAAACTACCTCAATTAAATTGAGTAATATGTTTCGGAAGATGCCTACAATTATGAATAGGGAGGGGAAGGCAGTTATTAATTCACCTTTCAACCTGTTACACATCCATTGGTGAGAACGACATCACACAGTAATAATTCAGATTTGTTATTGATTTAAAGTCTTATGACTGACTGCTCCTAGGTGATGACCTGATCAACACAGTCATACCATCCAATGAAATAAGCTTCATCGAAATTGATTGCTCTATGTTGTATACGTTAAATGCAAGCGCCATAACTGAGATCTAAGTGGAAATGACATTTAAATATATTTTATGGCTGGTGTTTGAGAATATATAAGAAAATGAATACTACATTTGTTCTAAGGTCGCTTTGCATGTATCTCACAGCTTGTCACTTTCACTTGTTTTGTTACGTTTTGAAACAACTCAAAAGATAAATGGTATCTAACGGCTGCTCGTGTAGTATTCTCTATATGTTCATGTAATAACTGAAAATATATTACACTACCTAATAACTGGCATCAGCACCTTTAAAGGCACTATCATGAGTTTCTGCATTGTAAGACGTGTTTGACTAATAGAATGTTTTAACGACTACTATAACATATTAATTTAAATATATTTCTTGTATATTCAATGTGTTTCTGATTATCCTAGTATTTTTAAGTAGCCCAAACTGGATTTGGTATCCCAATAATATCGTGCATATGAAAAAAAAACATAATAGGAAATAAAATGAAGTTTGACCTAGTGCAAACAACAGGGTGATCGGAAACACGTTTAATATACCACTAACATTTTGTTTAGAAATATGTAATTACAGTGACCGCACAAAGTAACTTTTAGTGGCCCGAATCGAAAAATCACTGGCCTCGGGCATCGGGCCATCGTATTCTAGAACCACTCCCGGAGTCATTAAACAGTCTGCTGGTCGACATCATCTTTAGAATTGGCAAAGTTCAGGACAGTCCCTTTAGGATCACATACAGATAAATGCCTACATAATGTACAGATGCACATAACATTCAGTACCCTTGATTCTCTGTTTTTATTTCAGAATTTCCACGCCAGCTACCGAGTTGCCCGCGACACTGATACCGATGCAGCTACCTTAGTGTACCACATAGACACAGAGAGCAGCTCTTAAACATAGATGTGTGGCAACGAAACATATATACAGAAAAGTGCATGTTTTAGTTTTGTTTAGTTTAGCGAATGTGTATCAAGCGCGTGTGCAGGGTGTGGTTTTCGGGGGTCGAAAGTTTATCCTTTTTTTCCCCAATATATTTTCCAAAGGAGCATTATTTGAATCCCAACCTAACTCTTTATAAACTTCGATTGCTAGTCTAGACACACGCGCCCCCTCCCCTGCTAAAGGTTTCGAGTGTCGAGCTGTTCAGTGTTAAGTAGTTTGGCCCAGCTCATCGGTCTTCGACAACGAATCAATCCATATTAGTCTAGCCTCTACCATGTGACCCGCAGTGATCCATATTAGTCTAGCTTCTGCCCTTTGACCAATCCAGCTTGGATGACCCACAGTGATCCATACTAGCCTAGCCTCTACCCTGTGACCAATCCAGCTTGGGTGACCCGCATTGATCCATATTAGTCTAGCCTCTACCCTGTGACCAATCCAGCTTGGGTGACCCACATTGATCCATATTAGTCTAGCCTCAGCCTTTTGACCAATCCAGCTTGGGTGACCCGCAGTGATCCATATTAGTCTTAACATCTCCCTTTGACCAATTCAGCTTGGGTGACCCGCAGTGATCCATATTAGTCTAGTCTCTACCCTTTGACCAGTCCAGCTTGGGTGACCCATATTAGTCTAGCCTCTGCCCTTTGACCAATCCAGCTTGAGTGACCCACAGTGATCCATATTAGTCTAGCCTCTACCCTTTGACCAATCCAGATCAGTGATCCATATTAGTCTAGCCTCTGCCCTCTAACCAATCCAGCTTGAGTGACCCATATTAGTCTAGTCTCTACCCTTTGACCAATCCAGCTTGGGTGATCCATATTAGTCTAGCCTCTACCCTTTGACCCATCCAGCTTGGGTGACCCGCAGTAATCCATATTAGTCTAGCCTCTGCTGACCAATCCAGCTTGGGTGACCCGCAGTGATCCATATTCGTCTAGCCTCTACCCTTTGACCAATCCAGCTTGGGTGACCCACAGTGATCCATATTAGTCTAACCTCTACACTTTGACCAATCCAGCTCAGTGATCCATATTAGTCTAGCCTCTACCCTTTGACCAATCCAGCTTGGGTGACCCGCAGTGATCCGCATTAGTCTAACCTCTACCCTTTGACCAATCCATCTCAGTGATCCATATTAGTCTAGTCTCTACCCTTTGACCAATTCAGCTTGGGTGACCCGCAGTGATCCATACTAGTCTAGTCTCTACCCTTTGACCAATCCAGCAAGGGTGACCCACAGTGATCCATATTAGTCTAGTCTCTACCCTTTGACCAATCCAGCTTGGGTGACCAACAGTGATCCATATTAGTCTAGTCTCTACCCTGTGACCAATCAAGCTTGGGTGACCCGCAGTGATCCCCATTAGTCTAGCATCTGCCCTTTGACCAGTCCAGCTTGAGTGACCCGCAGAGATCCATATTAGTCTAGCCTCTACCCTTTGACCATTCCAGCTTGGGTGACCCGCAGTGATCCATATTAGTCTTAGCATCTCCCTTTGACCAATTCAGCTTGGGTGACCCGCAGTGATCCATATTAGTCTAGTCTCTACCCTTTGACCAGTCCAGCTTGGGTGACCCATATTAGTCTAGCCTCTGCCCTTTGACCAATCCAGCTTGAGTGACCCACAGTGATCCATATTAGTCTAGCCTCTACCCTTTGACCAATCCAGATCAGTGATCCATATTAGTCTAGCCTCTGCCCTCTAACCAATCCAGCTTGAGTGACCCATATTAGTCTAGTCTCTACCCTTTGACCAATCCAGCTTGGGTGATCCATATTAGTCTAGCCTCTACCCTTTGACCCATCCAGCTTGGGTGACCCGCAGTAATCCATATTAGTCTAGCCTCTGCTGACCAATCCAGCTTGGGTGACCCGCAGTGATCCATATTCGTCTAGCCTCTACCCTTTGACCAATCCAGCTTGGGTGACCCACAGTGATCCATATTAGTCTAACCTCTACACTTTGACCAATCCAGCTCAGTGATCCATATTAGTCTAGCCTCTACCCTTTGACCAATCCAGCTTGGGTGACCCGCAGTGATCCGCATTAGTCTAACCTCTACCCTTTGACCAATCCATCTCAGTGATCCATATTAGTCTAGTCTCTACCCTTTGACCAATTCAGCTTGGGTGACCCGCAGTGATCCATACTAGTCTAGTCTCTACCCTTTGACCAATCCAGCAAGGGTGACCCACAGTGATCCATATTAGTCTAGTCTCTACCCTTTGACCAATCCAGCTTGGGTGACCAACAGTGATCCATATTAGTCTAGTCTCTACCCTGTGACCAATCAAGCTTGGGTGACCCGCAGTGATCCCCATTAGTCTAGCATCTGCCCTTTGACCAGTCCAGCTTGAGTGACCCGCAGAGATCCATATTAGTCTAGCCTCTACCCTTTGACCATTCCAGCTTGGGTGACCCACAGTGATCCATATTAGTCTAGTCTCTACCCTTTGACTAATCCAGCTTGGGTGATCCATACTAGTCTAGCCTCTACCCTTTGACAATCCAGCTTGGGTGATCCATATTAGTCTAGCCTCTATCCTTTGACCAATCCAGCTTGGTTGACCTGCAGTAATCCATATTAGTCTAGCCTCTGCTGACCAATTCAGCTTGGGAATGAATACAGGAATGAATGAATGTTTAATGACACCCCAGCACAAAAAATACATCGGTTAGTGGGTGTCAAACTATGGTAATGGGAAAAACAAAGTGATGATCAACATCAATATAATAATTCAACAGTTAAATAAAAACAGTGTAAAGGACTGTGTAAAAATACAAATATCACAGATAGATATAATTAAAATTTATAATAAAATTCAGTATCACGTAAAAATTGTAAAACTAATTCTGGATGGAATTGAAATGATCACATTTGTTTGTCCAAATATATCTTTTCGAGTTTCATGCAGATGCTTACACTTCACCAAAATGTGTCGCACCGTCAGAAGACACTGACAGTGCTCACACTGAGGTGGAGGATCTTTCTTTAAGATAAATGAATGGGTTAAATATGTATGACCGATGCGAGTATGACACAAGACTATTTCATCCTTCCTACACTGTCTATAGGACTACCACTCTCCCAAGACTGGTTTGATAGAATGAAGCTTGTTCGCAATCGCACCGTCCCAATCATGTTGCCAAGTCGAAAAGATAAATTTGTTAATATTATGTTTAAAATCAGTATACAGTACACCAACCCTTTGACCAATCCAACTTGGGGGCCCCGCAAGGAGCCGGTACCAGGCTGTGAACCCTGTACCTACCAGCCTTATGTCCGGTGTCTTAACCACGACACCACCGAGGCCGGTACCAGGCTGTGAACCCTGTACCTACCAGCCTTATGTCCGGTGTCTTAACCACGACACCACCGAGGCCGGTACCAGGCTGTGAACCCTGTACCTGCCAGCCTTATGTCTGATGTCTTAACCACGACCCCACTGAGTTGTTATAACTCGCTCTGGGTGGGAGCCAGTAACAGGCTGCGAACCCTGTACCTGCCAGCCTTATGTCTGATGACTTAACCACGACCCCACTGAGTTGTTATAACTCGCTCTGGGTGGGAGCCAGTAACAGGCTGCGAACCCTGTACCTACCAGCCTTATGTCTGATGTCTTAACCACGACCCCACTGAGTTGTTATAACTCGCTCTGGGTGGGAGCCGGTACCAGGCTGTGAACCCTGTACCTACCAGCCTTATGTCCGATGTCTTAACCACGACCCCACTGAGTTGTTATAACTCGCTCTGGGTGGGAGCCGGTACCAGGCTGTGAACCCTGTATCTACCAGCCTTATGTCCGATGTCTTAACCACGACCCCACTGAGTTGTTATAACTCGCTCTGGGTGGGAGCCGGTACCAGGCTGTGAACCCTGTACCTACCAGCCTTATGTCTGAACCACGACCCCACTGAGTTGTTATAACTCGCTCTGGGTGGGAGCCGGTACCAGGCTGTGAACCCTGTACCTACCAGCCTTATGTCTGATGTCTTAACCACGACCCCACTGAGTTGTTATAACTCGCTCTGGGTGGGAGCCGGTACCAGGCTGTGAACCCTGTACCTACCAGCCTTATGTCTGATGTCTTAACCACGACCCCACTGAGTTGTTATAACTCGCTCTGGGTGGGAGCCGGTACCAGGCTGTGAACCCTGTACCTACCAGCCTTATGTCCGATGTCTTAACCACGACACCACAGTGGCCGGTCCTATCCCAATCAATCTAGTGGTATTAATTAACCTGTAAAAGCAGCCATCTGTCATATGAGACCATTTTACATTTTATACTTTTGGTGTCTATTTAACACTGGTTTGACCTTAGCTATCAATTAACGTGCTACTCTTGGCCTACTAAATTCCAAACCTACATGTAGCTCCCTACCTTTTCATTTAGACCGACCAATCAAAATTGTGCCTAAATTCCTTCATCAAAATGCGCATCCATTCTCTTTGGCTTAATCTTACGGGACATTCCAAAATTCCATAGCACCATACCACCCTCCGCCTGTTATCAGCTACGGTCGGACTGCTGGTGCTCCCTTGCACCTGCCAGTGCAGGCGGTCCCTACTCCTACCCACCCCCACCTTTCCTGTCCTGGACCAGGACAGGCGTGTGCTACAACAGCTTGCTCTGAATGTGCACGTTAAACAATCATTCCATTCCATTAGTTATCAGTTTATTAAAACTCAATGTCCACAATAAGAAAACAGCACCTCATATTTTCAGTATCAAAATAAGTGTATTTTTGTAGCAATATGTAATAAAACATGAAGAGAATTCATAAAATTGCATCTAAAATGATAAAATATACTGAAGAAAAGAAATTTATAAGTGATCAAACCAACACGGACAGGAGAGAGTGACTGCAACCAAACTCCTGATCCATTGTGTCAGGAAGTTCTCTCACATTACTGATATTCAATCTCAAATAACATCTTTGAACTTCAAACTGACATTACTACGCTAATAGTGAATTAAATCTTATCGTATAACATTCAGTGAAATATCTTAAAATATCAGTGAAATAAATGTTTTCAGTCAGTCAGTGACGATAACACATTTTAGAGTGAAAATTTCACTGTTTCACTCTAAAATGTGTTATCGTCACTGTAGAAAGTGGTATCTTCACTGTAAGAAAGCCGGAACTATTTTGCTGCTGGCATTTTAAAAATAAAGGTAAATTGCCAAAGGTTATATAATAAATAGAAAATCTCATGAAGTTTGCAATCATATAACACACAAGCAGGCAAGCGTGACTTGTGAGATATGATTGCAAACTTCACTGATGATATATAAATCATATTTGACAAAAAACATGAAATATCCTCTACCTATATATATCTAAAATACATAGTGGTCACTTCTTTCTTTCCCTCAGTATACATCAGGTAGCATGGTTCTAGACACACGCAGGTGTCAGGTGTGGACTATAGCTCAGTAGTAGGAGATCTGCCGGACACTAAAGAGGACAAGGTTCAAAATTGCCAGGCAGCAGATAGCAAATGTTACTGAAAGTGCTTCCTAATAATCAACTCCACAAGCTTCTTCTTCTTCTTCTCCTACTCCATATTGAACCACCTCTCACCAGGTGCACCAAGGACTGCATCCTTGTTCATATAGTAAACAGTTCCATTGGAATGTCTATAAATATTTGAATAGATTTTCCATTTGGAATGAGATTTAGATTGAGACTGGAGTACAAGCAGCCATTACACTCTGAACGCTGTGATTCTTTTCTAATGTATTTTATCACATAGTTCTATAGATAGTTTTTGATTTTTGATTTCCATATTACTTTTTACTCTATTTGAGATAGGTCACGAATTCTTGATTTTCAGAAGCAATAACGTAAATCTTTTGATTTCATTCATACTAATCTCAAGTCTTGCACAATTCTCTTGAAAAAGCTACATTAAAAGTCTAATTCTGAGACTAATTTCTACAACTGCATTTCGGTTTCTAGGATTTGCTTCCATCTTGAAATCTTGAGAAGCAGAGATTGCTTCCCACTTCACAAACTGAATTTCTTTAGCAATGAATTGAGATTCCTCTTTAAGAAAAGGGGTGGGGTGGGGCAGGGTGGTAGAGTACAATCATAGTGAGGTACACCTGCTGGGGTTTTATTGTCTCATGACTAGTATATTAAAAGATCATAGTAATAATATGTGGTATCCTGTCTATGAAAAGGGCATAAGTGTACGAGACAGGGGGACAGGTGGTGCAAGTGCCCCCCTAGTGCTGGGGCAAAAATCTTAAATTCTGGCAAAAATTATATAGATATTTGGGCAAAATGTGCTAACCTGAGACCTTTTTACCATGTATTTCCATCATTCTACCCTCAATATTAGTTGTAATCCATGTAAACATTTGTAGCGATTCGTTTGAACACTATATAGCTGTTTGGCAGTAATGCTAATATGAATAAATGTCGTTATCCAGATTCAGGCATTTTTGTTTAATTCTTGTTGCTGTATGGAGGTAGTGGCCTATGTAGTGTCAGAAGGGTTTTCTCGGACTCAGTGTCACAATAACCATACCATGGTGTCAGACATATGGTTAAGGGCCACACAGATATTGAGTGAGGAAACCCACTGTCACCACTTCACAGGCTACTCTTTTTCAATTAGCAGCAAGGGATCTTTTATATGCACCATCCCACAGACAGGGTAGTACATACCACAGCCTTTGATATACCAGTCGTGGTGCATTGGCTGGAACGAGAAATAGCCTAATGAGCCCACCAGTGGGGATCGATCCCAGACCGACCGCGCATCGAGCCAACGCTTTACCACTGGGCTGCGTCCCGCCCCGCTGATGAAAAATGCACCAGGCTTCCTCTGAAGACTACGTGTCAGCATGACCATGTGTTTGACATCCGATAGTCGATGATTAATTACTCAATGTGCTCTAGTGGTGTCGTTACACAGAACACACTTTAACTTTTTCCGTTTCTCTTCGAGGACCTGACAGTTGTTGTTTCTCATGATAACTGGTGACACATCACACGTACTGATGCTATTATTTAGCTTATCCTTCTCCGATGTTGCTACATCCAGATGGTCTTCTTGAGCCTGTCAGTGCTGTTCTGTCTTCAAACAATATCTGAAGTGTTTATTTTTCTCACTGACAGACAGACAGACAGACAGACAGACAGACAGACAGTTTATTCAGGTTTTTCTTCACTTGATGTCCATAAACTGAATGTCCATCACAAGCAGGACTGTGTTGGGTAGTGGGTGGGGAGCTGGTGACAAGACTTTAAATGACCCTTTATCCATGTCAATACCAGTGCTGAAAACAATCAAAAATATTATATTAAATATCTGTTGTTCTCTTTGTTGCTCAATACTGCACACATGAAAATAAATTTGCATCAACTAACATGCCCTGTTTTACATTTCTGTATTGATTGAACAGTATTGAAGAAAAAAGTTACAAAGATTTCACTTTTAAGACCCAGGATCTATGTTCTTGAAAGAGTTTTTGGTATATTTATTTTTCTATGTATGCTGTACCTTACTCTTGAAGCTGGTCGTAAATGTAAATGTTCCTTACTTGAACATTAAGCTCCCATTCTAACTCTCAGAATTATATTAATTGAAATGAGCTTTGATAGGCTCACAGTAGAAAAAAAACATTCAATACCACTGTCAAAAAAGAAAGGAAAAGGATCAAAATATTAAGATATATATTGTGACAGTTAAACTCATCTGTGACGGATTCTTTAATAAAAGTATGGAATTTAAATAGGAAGAAAACAGGGGAGACTACTCATGAACCACTGTGGCCAACTGCATAAGTAAAACATTGGCCTCAACGAGTTTCTGATTGGGTGTAACTATACTCTGTATGCTACTTACAATACAATAAAACCCAGGAAGTTGGCCTCAACGAGTTTCTGATCGGGTGTATGCTACTTACACTACAATAAAACCCAGGACGTTGGCCTCGATGATGTTCTGATCGGGCGTGGGTAGACTTGCTGAACTGATACTCAACACATGGTGTAACAGACCAGTACCTGCAATACAAAAAACAACAGTTTCACCAGCTTTGAAAAACAGCTGACGTGTAGGTGTCATAGTGCAGTGAAACCCCTCTAAACCGGACACTCATGGGGCAAAGGAAGAAAGGAAGGAATTGTTTTATTTAACAATGTACTCAACACATTTTATTTAGTTATATGGCATTGGACATATGGTTGAGGACCTCACAGAAATTGAGAGAGGAAACCTGCTGTCGCCACTTCATGAGCTACTCTTTTTGATTAGCAGCAAGGGATCTTTTATATGCACCATTCCACAGACAGGATAGCACATACCACAGTCTGGCTGGAATGAGAAATAGCCTAGTGGGCCCACCGATGGGAATCGATCCCAGACCGACAGTGCATCAAGCAAATGCTTTAGCACTGGGCTTGGTCCCACCCCAAGTAACCGGTCTAATTGAGAGAGTTTCTCTTTTGCAGTCTTCACCAGGAGAAAAATCAAGGCTAGCTTAAAATCACTCTCCTACAATGGTGCTAGACGAGAAGTTGAATGAGTTTTATTTGTTTTGTTTAACGACACCACTAGAGCATATTGATTTATTAATCATCAGCTATTGGATGTCAAACATTTGGCAATTTTGACATATAGTCGTAGAGAGGAAACCTGCTACAATTTTTCCATTAGTGGAAAGGGATCTTTATATATGTAACATCCCACAGGACAGGATAGCACATACCACAGCCTTTGACATACCAGTCGTAGTGCATTGGCTGGAACGAGAAATAGCCCAATGTGTCTATCAGCGGGGATCGATCCCAGACTGACCGCACATTAAGTGGATGCTTTACCACTGGGCTACGTCCCGCCCTTGCACTCACACGAAGTTTTGAATAAAATGTATTAAAATTGTTACTGCAAGGCGATCAATTTGCAGGTCTCCTAAAACGGTTTAGGCGAGTGTGGAGGGGTGTGGGAGTGATCACTGGCAAAGATTGCTTTTGTACTGATATTAAAAACCAAAAGGACGACAAAAAACATTTTGGTTTACAGAATGTCCAGTTTAGAAGGGTTTCACTGTATGTCTCGAGTCCGTCTGGAAATATGTTCCACCATAAGGTACTCCAGAAACTGTATTCCAAGTCTCGAGTCCGTCTGGAAATATGTTCCACCATAAGGTACTCCAGAAACTGTATTCCAAGTCTAAAACTAATGCCAAACCTGACCTCAATGTTTAGACTGAGCAAACAATCTCAACCCAATATTTTGGCTGCAGTGAAATTGCATGACAATCGGAGTATTTTATGCATTAAACATACTATTGCTTACATCCACAGGGTCATACTATTGCTTACATCCACAGGGTCATACTATTGCTTACATCCACAGGGTAGTCTTATAAACAACAAAATGTAAAATACTAAAGTTAAAAGTTAAAGTCTGTTTTGTTTAACGACACCATTATATCCTGTCCCCAAACGAAAAGAAAAATGTCTTACTTGGTAAAAGAGGCACTAGTTTGGTTTTGTTATCTTGAGCTTTCATGCCAAGGGGCAGACAGGATTCTGGTAATGGAGGCGCTGAAAACAAAACAATATCACCGGCTTTAAAAAAATACAGCCTGACTACATGGTTTACATGAATGAAGGAAACGTTTTATTTAACGATGCACTCAACACATTTTATTTATGCTTATATGGCGTCAGACATATGGTTAAAGACCACACAGATATTGAGAGAGGAAACCTGCTGTTGCCACTTCATGGGCTACTCTTTTCGATTGGCAGCAAGGGATCTTTTATATGCACCATCCCATAAACAGGATAGCACATACCATAGCCTTTGATGTACCAGCTGTGGTGCATTGGCTGGAGTGAAAAATAGTCATGGTCTACATGTTTAATACATAATATATTATTATGTTGGTTTTTTTTTTTTTTTTTTTTTTTTTTGGTGTGTGTGGGGTTTTTTTCTTTTGCTATCAAATAATTTACAATTTAATAGTGTAACATGATTAAATTTTATAATTATAAACGGAAATCTGGTCCACAAGAGGCAGTAAGTAAAATGTCAAGTGCCTGCTTGGATTCAGGCAGTTATTGTGAAATGTCTGCCAGGCTTTTACCATAGTCGGTTTGGGGTTTTTGTTTCTGGGAACATTAACACAGAAAGGATGCTGCGATGTTCTGAAAGTGCCACAGGTTGGAGGTCAGGTTAAGGTGGGAAAGGAATATTTAGCAAAACTCAAGCAAAATACCTAGCTCTGACACTCGCCAACTGCGAATTTTGAAAGCAGTTGGCGAATTTTATTTTAATTTAGCGAAATAATTTCATGTAATAATTGATATTTTTTTTAGAAAAAACCCGGATGATTTCTGCAGTTTGTGAAGTTTAATAAACAATTTGGCAAATTGTTTTGCTCAATCAGAGCTAGCCCTGACAAAAATGTGTGGTCTCTGAATAAAATACTATTATTCCTTTTGTACAAGACCGACTACTCGATAGAGTCGGGCGGGCTCCATGGTTACTGTCAAAGGAGTTACCTCAGTATCACCCGAGCCCTGTGTACACAGAACTTGCAGTGCCTGCTGGGTAATCGTCTTCCACGTGGGGTTAAACACTCGGGAGACACACCCATAATCAGACACAAGAAATGGGTCTTTAGCCCAGCTGTATCATTGGTTTGTTGTAAATCAAATAAACTCTTAAAAAGAAAATAATTACAGTGCAACAAATACAAATGCATTCTAATTATTGTCTCTAATGTTTAATGTTTGTGAAAGGTGTGTGAAAGGTTTGTGAAAGGTGTGTCCAGCATGTACTCTGGACAGTATACGTACCACCAATTTTGTATATCTTGACATCACTGAATTTGACGTCAAATGTGTGAGGGTAGAGATTGTTTCGCACACCATAGAAATACTCGCGAACCTTGTTGTCTCTATATTCGGTTCTGGTTGCCTGTGCTCGTTCTACAACCTGAAACACAACACATGCAGAGAGATGTTAACCACTTCAACTAAAGGAATCTGTGTTAACAAACCTGCTGCAGCGATCTTTTCAACAAATGAAGGAAAGGAAGGAATGTTTTATTTAACGATGCACTCAACACATTTTATTTACGGTCATATGGCATCAGACATATCATTAAGAACCACACAGATATAGACAGAGGAAACCCGCTGTCGCCAATTCATGGGCTACTCGTTTCCATTAGCAACAAGGGACCTTTTACATGCACCATCTCACAGACAGGATAGTGCGTACCATGGCCTTTGTTACACCATTTGTGGAGTACTGGCTGGGCAACCGACGGGGATCGATCCTAAACTGACCGTGCATCAAGCGAGTGCCATTACTACTGGGCAGCATTTTTCCACACATAGCAAGGATCTTTTATGCACTATCCCAGACAGGCTAGTACATACCACAGCCTTTGATATACCAGTTGTGGTGCATTGGCTGGAACGAGCCATCCATGAAGGATTCAAGAGTTTTTTTTATAAACTTTATTGAAAGTGGGTTACGGAAAAAAATAATTCATTCATGTAACTGGTTAGCTAATTAAATATCGCAGGAACCAACTTTTGATTACCTCCGGTTGTAAATTATTGCCACCTGCCTTCCTCAAATATGTGCAACATATTTTTCTATGTCAGTAAGAGAGACATTTTCATAGCTGGACTATATTAAGCTGTTATGAGATGGAAGGGTTACGAGCTACATAAAATTACATAAACCAATTATGAGTCACCTCCAAGTTTTGAAATATTATCACTTGCCAATAGAGGTCATTTTCTTGATCTCAATCAGAGAGACACTTTCCCAGCTGGACTACAGGTATATTAAGCTACCGGCCTCAGTGGTGTCGTGGTTAAGCCATCAAACATAAGGCTGGTAGGCACAGGGTTCGCAGCCCGGTACTAGCTCCCACCCAGAGCAAGTTTTACCAACTCAATGGGCAGGTGTAAGACACTACACCCTCTTCCCTCTCTCACTAACCACTAACCTACTGTCCTGGACAGACAGCCCAGATAGCTGAGGTGTGTGCCCAGGACATAGAGATTATTATACGAGCTTGTGTGTTGTACTGATTTTACGAAACGCGAGTCAGGATTTTTGTATTCCCTGAGCGAGAGCAAGGGTAATACACGAATCCTGACACGAGTTTTGTAAAATCAGTACAACTCACACGCAAGTGTAATAATTTCTTTATTATCCATATTATTATTATTTGTTGTTGTCTTTATGACTAACAAGATCCAACTAAAAATGTTTTAGCCACAACTAGAAGGAGACGACGAAATGACGTCATATTTCAAATGCACAGTCTGGTATGACGTCGTTTCCCAAAATTACGTCATTATACTTGTTATTACACGTATGCTTCGTATGATTATTATTAACTCGGTTATGTTGAACTATATGGATAATAAAGCGTGTTCGAACTTTAATTGGATATAAGCAAAAAAAATAAGTTGAAATGAAATGCTGCTGTAAGATGGAAGGATTACAAGCGTAACTAATTAATGGTGATGTGTTGTCATCAGGCCTCCTCACTTGGCTGTAAGATGGAAGGATTACAAGCGTAACTAATTAATGGTGATGTGTTGTCATCAGGCCTCCTCACTTGGCTGTAAGATGTAAGGATTACAAGCGTAACTAATTAATGGTGATGTGTTGTCATCAGGCCTCCTCACTTGGCTGTAAGATGGAAGGATACAAGCGTAACTAATTAATGGTGATGTGTTGTCATCAGGCCTCCTCACTTGGCTGTAAGATGTAAGGATTACAAGCGTAACTAATTAATGGTGATGTGTTGTCATCAGGCCTCCTCACTTGGCTGTAAGATGGAAGGATTACAAGCGTAACTAATTAATGGTGATGTGTTGTCATCAGGCCTCCTCACTTGGCTGTAAGATGGAAGGATTACGAGGCGTAACTAATTAATGGTGATGTGTTGTCATCAGGCCTCCTCACTTGGCTGTAAGATGGAAGGATACAAGCGTAACTAATTAATGGTGATGTGTTGTCATCAGGCCTCCTCACTTGGCTGTAAGATGGAAGGATTACAAGCGTAACTAATTAATGGTGATGTGTTGTCATCAGGCCTCCTCACTTGGCTGTAAGATGGAAGGATTACGAGGCGTAACTAATTAATGGTGATGTGTTGTCATCAGGCCTCCTCACTTGGCTGTAAGATGGAAGGATTACAAGTGTAACTAATTAATGGTGATGTGTTGTCATCAGGCCTCCCAGCCACTTGTACATATTAAAATATAGGAAATATAGGAGGTCTGGGAGGCCTGTTGCCATAATAAGTCCATCTCACCCCTCCCGACTTGGGAAGCAGCAGAATCTTGACAAACTCTGGCATATCACGTTTCAGTTCATTGTACAGCCGCTCCTGGTCGAGAACAAACACTGCATCCACTGAAAACAAACAACAGTTTCTGTAGATGTAAAGCTGTATCCTAACCAGACGCGTGCTATACGAACGATGTGATAATATTTTTTTCTCTCATCCTCAGGTATATAGGATAGAGCTATCCCATGAAAGAAAGCTATGTAAGAAATTTCGATCCTACATGGGATATCACACGTGCACTCATTTAACATGACATTGTTGGTAATATACGACGTCATATTAATGTGAGATGGTGACTTGAGGTCATTAGACAGTTTTAAATTAATATTTTGTTATTAAAACCTTCATTATAGAAGCTATCTTGTTAATTTATAGTGTTAAATTCTATTTACACATGAAACAAACTCAGCAAATATGATAGTGAAGTGTATTTATGATAAAATGGTCAAATAAAAAAGTTACTTGTTCAGCCATCTTTGTGTGTTCGTGTAAAATAATAGTTTATTTACCGAATGAATGAGAGAAAAAGACTCCATAATATGTGGTCATGTGGGATTGAAAACGTACATTCTCAGTGGTAAGAATTTCCACCATGGGACTTGAAAAGCCTCGTCCCAGGTCAAAATTTCCACCACCGTGGGTGTACTTTTTCTATCCCACATGACCACATATGATGGAGTCTTATAGTCCTAACATAACGCAACCATAACGACAGTCTCCATTTTGATTTTGAAATTGTTATCGACAGATGAAGCTGCCACATAAAACTGGTCTGATTGGTTAATATGCTTGTATCTTGTGTTGCGCGGGAAAAATAAAAACAATTCCCATGTATATTGTGCCATGCGCTAGACTTAATTAATCTGTTGCACTGTATGAGTGCCGTTAGAATACGGCGCCTGAAATCAATGGTATCTAAACAATCGCTCACATTGCTCACATCTTAAATGTCTCATGTACCATAAACTTATTTAGTTAATAAAGAAATAATTTGTAACGTAACATTCAGGATTAACCTAAAAAATAATAATTAAAAATGTTAAACATTATTATTTTAATTTCATACATTTAAAATTGTTTAACATGCAATGAGATAAACATTGTTTAACGACACCACTGGAGCACAATGATTAATTAATCATCAGCTATTGGATGTCAAACATTTGGTAATTCTGACATGTAGTCATCAGAGGAAACCCGCTACATTTTTCCATTAGTAGCAAGGGATCTGGTATATACACCATCCCACAGGCAGAATAGCACATACCACGGCCGTTCAGATACTAGTTGTGGTGCATTGGCTGGAACGAGAAATAGTCCAATGGGCCCACCAACGAGGATCGATCCCAAACCGACCATGCATCAAGCGAGCGCTTTACCACTGGGCTACATCCTGCCTTAAACATTAATAAATGCAATTATAAACCAAATTCTATTGACCTAAGATTTATAGTTCGTGAGATATGGTACTAAACATTAATAAATGCAATTATAAACCAAATTCTATTGACCTAAGATTTACAGTTCGTGAGAGATGGTACTAAACATTAATAAATGCAATTATAAACCAAATTCTATTGATCTAAGATTTATAGTTCGTGAGATATGGTACTAAACATTAATAAATGCAATTATAAACCAAATTCTATTGATCTAAGATTTATAGTTCGTGAGAGATGGTACTAAACATTAATAAATGCAATTATAAACCAAATTCTATTGATCTAAGATTTATAGTTGGTGAGAGATGGTACTAAACATTAATAAATGCAATTATAAACCAAATTCTATTGTCCTAAGATTTACAGTTCGTGAGATATGGTACTAAACATTAATAAATGCAATTATAAACCAAATTCTATTGATCTAAGATTTATAGTTCGTGAGATATGGTACTAAACATTAATAAATGCAATTATAAACCAAATTCTATTGTCCTAAGATTTACAGTTCGTGAGATATGGTACTAAACATTAATAAATGCAATTATAAACCAAATTCTATTGATCTAAGATTTATAGTTCGTGAGATATGGTACTAAACATTAATAAATGCAATTATAAACCAAATTCTATTGATCTAAGATTTATAGTTCGTGAGATATGGTACTAAACATTAATAAATGCAATTATAAACCAAATTCTATTGATCTAAGATTTATAGTTCGTGAGAGATGGTACTAAACATTAATAAATGCAATTATAAACCAAATTCTATTGATCTAAGATTTATAGTTCGTGAGATATGGTACTAAACATTAATAAATGCAATTATAAACCAAATTCTATTGATCTAAGATTTATAGTTCGTGAGATATGGTACTAAACATTAATAAATGCAATTATAAATGCAATTATAAACCAAATTCTATTGATCTAAGATTTATAGTTGGTGAGATATGGTACTAAACATTAATAAATGCAATTATAAACCAAATTCTATTGATCTAAGATTTATAGTTCGTGAGATATGGTACTAAACATTAATAAATGCAATTATAAACCAAATTCTATTGATCTAAGATTTATAGTTCGTGAGATATGGTACTAAACATTAATAAATGCAATTTATAACCAAATTCTATTGATCTAAGATTTATAGTTCGTGAGATATGGTACTAAACATTAATAAATGCAATTATAAACCAAATTCTATTGACCTAAGATTTATAGTTCGTGAGATATGGTACTAAACATTAATAAATGCAATTATAAACCAAATTCTATTGATCTAAGATTTATAGTTGGTGAGAGATGGTACTAAACATTAATAAATGCAATTATAAACCAAATTCTATTGATCTAAGATTTATAGTTCGTGAGATATGGTACTAAACATTAATAAATGCAATTATAAACCAAATTCTATTGACCTAAGATTTATAGTTCGTGAGAGATGGTACTAAACATTAATAAATGCAATTATAAACCAAATTCTATTGATCTAAGATTTATAGTTCGTGAGATATGGTACTAAACATCAATAAATGCAATTATAAACCTAATTCTATTGACCTAAGATTTACAGTTCGTGAGATATGGTACTAAACATTAATAAATGCAATTATAAACCAAATTCTATTGACCTAAGATTTATAGTTGGTGAGAGATGGTACTAAATATTAATAAATGCAATTATAAACCAAATTCTATTGTCCTAAGATTTATAGTTCGTGAGATATGGTACTAAACATGAAAGCAACGTTGGAGCTAAACGTAAAATTTGATGTCGCGACCGTCCTCTAAAAAGTAATACCGAGACATCTTATAACTTTGTCACGGCAAAACAAAAACTATATTTCAACGACAAACCTCAGGTTAAATTACATGTTACTGACAGTATTTCCAACTACTCAAAAATGTGATATATTACAAGCTTACCAGGGTTCGTACATATTTTTCAAGTTGATATATTCCATAACTTTTCATGACCCACTTACACAATTCCATGCCCATATGATTATTGTTTGAATTTTACTGATGAATTTTTACATCATGTACATGCAGATATTTGTATTAAACAATAATATCACTGCTAAAATCAGGTTAGGCCCAAACACACCAACGCTGGGTCTTGGTCTGGCAAAGACAACATGTATTTTGACGTCTGGAATTGTAGCTCGTATGTGTTTTTAATATATATTAAAGTATTTTTTTCAGGGTGGAGTCAGGAGTGGAAGCAATATAATTATGATTTTTCATGACTTTTTACTGAAAATCATAGTTAAATCTCAAATTCCATGACTTTCCAAGTTTTCCATGATGAGTGCAAACAAGATCAATTAAAAATTGAATACAATTTTGTAACAGTTTCTTACCTTCAAATGCACCTGCCGCTTGTTTGAGAGCCTCGTAACCACCTCCTCGTACCCATCCTCCAGTGTTAATAACAACTCCACTGACATTAACTACAAACAAGAAAACCATTGTAATCTTAAAGTTCCCTGATGTTAACTACAAACAAGAAGATCATGGTAAGTCTTAAAATTTGCCTCAAACCAGGCTCTCGGATAACACAAAAATTATCGTTTCCGATACTGTGTCGGTAGCATGTCAGTAAAATCATGGAACAAAAATTTCATATACCATGATTACTATATCAAGTACGACTATTCATCAAAAATAATATACAGTAGAATCTTGTTGGGTCAACCTCAGTAGGGGTGAATATACTGCAATACTCGAACCAAAAACGAAGTCCTGAGTAACACTTACCCGGTATGTAAACCGAATGGTTAGGCCAAACTCGGTAGGAGTGAATATACCGCAATGCTCGAACCAAAAACAAAGTCCTGAATAACACTTACTATATGTAAACTGAATGGTTGGGTCGACCTCAGTAGGGGTGAATGCACTGCAATGCTCAAACCAAAAACGAAGTCCCGAGTAACACTTACTATATGTAAACTAAATGGTTGGGTCAAACTCGGTAGAGATGAACACACCGCAATGCGCAAACCAAAAACCAAGTCCCGAGTAACACTTACTATATGTAAACTAAATGGTTGGGTCGAACTCGGTAGGGGTGAATACACCTAATGCTTCGGGTAGTTCGACCCAACCATTCGGTTTACATACACAGGCTTTCAAGCCAGATTTTGTGAAAAATAAGGGCTTTTTTTAGGGCAAAATTCTTAAAAAATAAGGGCTATTTTTAGGAATGTTTAGGACTTTTTTGACAAAAATAAGGACTGAAATTCAATAATCAATATAAAAGAAAAACATTCTGTACTCACCTCCAGGGAGAACATAAATACAAAAGCTAATTACCAACTCAGAAGATCATGCCAATGGTCATTAACAGCGATATTCAGCATATCAATACAACCAGATTAAAGTAATCTGATATGGTGCAAATCCATGCTGAATATGATGCTGATAGCCACCAAGATGTCTTCTGAGAAATACATTAATTCAACATATTCATTATCTGAAAGTATACTAAGGCTAGATTTAATTAATTCCAACACTTATTTTATGTTGCATTTATAAAAATTTGAAAATTTAGGATTTTCACCCAAAAATTAGGGCTTTTTAGGATTTTGAAGCTTTAATAAGGAATATTAGGGCTGCTGTCAAAAAATAAGGAAAATTAGGAAAATAAGGGCCCGCCTGCATACAGTAAGTGTTACTCGGAACTTCGTTTTTTTACTACATATAGTAAACTGAATGGTTAGGTCAAACTCAGATAGGGGTAAATACAACACTATGCTCGAACTAAAAACAAAGTTCAGAGTTACACTTACTATATGTAAACTGAATGGTTGGGTCGACCTCAGGTAGGGGTGAATACACCGCAATGCTCGAACCAAAAACGAAGTCCCGAGTAACACTTACTATATGTAAACTAAATGGTTGGGTCGACCTCAGTAGGGGTGAATACACCGCAATGCTCAAACCAAAAACGAAGTCCCGAGTAACACTTACTATATGTAAACTAAATGGTTGAGTCAAACTCGGTAGAGGTGAATACACCTAATGCTTCGGATAGTTCAACCCAACCATTCGGTTTACATACAGTGTTACTCGGAACTTCGTTTTTTTACTACATATAGTAAACTGAATGGTTAGGTCAAACTCAGATAGGGGTAAATACAACACTATGCTCGAACTAAAAACAAAGTTCAGAGTTACACTTACTATATGTAAACCGAATGGTTAGGTCAAACTCGGTAGGTGTGAATACACCGCAATGCTCGAACCAAAAATGAAGTCCTGAGTAACACTTACTATATGTAAACTGAATGGTTGGGTTGAACTCAGGTAGGGGTGAATACACTGCAACGCTCGAACTAAAAACGAAGTTCCGAGTAACACTTACTGTATGTAAACCTAATGGTTAGGTCAAACTACCCGAAGGGTCAGACACTTTTTCAAGCACCGACGGGGTTCGAGCCAACAGGATTCAACTGTATATATAATTAGTTTTTAAAACAGTTCCCAATGGGTTCCCATGATCACAAGGCATGGAACCGAAAAAGTGTTTCCCTTGAAATTTGAAATCTTATGGCCTGTGAAATCATAGTAACAATAACACAGAAAATATTAAGTAATTTATGCTCAAACAATATGTAAACAATCTAGTGATTAGTCAGATACATGTAAGCATTGATTAATTAACTTTCATTTAGAAACTTTCGTTACAACATGCTTTTTACTGAAAATTGTAAACATTGTCTATAGCTTTTTTTAATTAACCCCGTTTCCCTCATTCTGTTTGAAAATGAAATCTCTTGTAGTCCGAGTTCAGTGACCACAACAGAAATCCTTGAACATTAAAAGTCACAGACCCTAGTTTCAACTCATGAAAATGGACACTAAATTTGATAAATCTACAATCCTATAACACATCTCGATAAAGTTACAATAGGGTGAAGCAAGAGTGTGATGTTGAAATGGAGAAATTCCCCTTAAAAATAAACTACAGTGTGTCTCCATAATCATTTCTTCTTTGAGCTACATGCATTTTTAAACAAATGAAAAATGCATTTTGTGGTAATATAAACACCAGAATTATCGAGAAACAATTCGGAAATGGCTAATCTAAACAATAAAATCATGTCCAATTCCAATTATCAAAAACGGCTTTAATAATGACATATATGTCATAGTGTTTAAAAACTAGGTTTTGTCACTTTAAAAGTTAAAGTTTCTTTTGTTTAATGACACCACTAGAGCACATTGATTTATTAATCATCAGCTAGTGGATGTCAAACATTTGGTAATTTTGACATATAGTCTTAGAGAGAAAACCCACTATATTTTTCCATTAGTACCAAGGAATCTTTTATATGCAGTCCCACAGACAGGGTAGCACATACCACGGCCTTTGATATACCAGTCATGGTGCACTGGCTGGAACGATAAATAGCCCAATGGGCCCACTGTCAGGGATCGATCCCAAACAGACCGAGCTTCAAGTGAGTGCTTTACCACTGGGCTACGTCGCGCCGCGTGACTTTAAAAGGTCAGTAAATGAAGCAGCTATTTACTTTTGTTGCTCTGTTCACAGCGCAGGTTGATGACGTCTGCGAGGCGGGTCACCAGCATGTTGTACAAGGTCAGGTTGTCCGCAGGACTGTAGTGACCATAGTGGAACACTAGCGGTGCATTCTGGGAAAACCCTTCCTCTACATCGGCCGGTCTCTCCACCACGAAAGCACCTAAAAAAAACAAAACACCCAAAGAGTTAAAATCTATATATCCTATGGTTAATACTATTGATATCTTCATAATAATTCTACACAATTAAATGTCTCAACTGCCAGAAACTAATTTGATAAAAAAAAAAAAAAATTGTGATGTAATATTCAGGATTAAGTTAAATTTAATTTTTTTTAGTCAATTTTTTTTCCTTAGTTTAAAATATTTTTTTAACATACACTGAAATGGATATTCATAGATGCAACTATAAACCAAGTTTGGCTGATCTAGGGCTTACAGTTTGTTAAAAATTGAGCTAAATGAAGCATGTTTAAAGCTGACACCATTGCCACAGGAAAGGTAATATCTATATTGTGCATTTTCACATCGTTAGACCAGCCCCAGTGGCATCGTGGTTAGGCCATCGGTCTACAGGCTGGTAGGTACTGGGTTCAGATCCCAGTCGAGGCATTACTTTTTTAATCCAGATACAGACTCCAAACCCTGAGTGAGTGCTCCGCAAGGCTCAGTGGGTAGGTGTAAACCACTTGCACCGACCAGTGATCCATAACTGGTTCAACAAAGGCCATGGTTTGTGCTATCCTGCCTGTGGGAAGCGCAAATAAAAGATCCCGTGCTGCTAATTGGAAAGAGTAGCCCAAGTAGTGGCGACAGCGGGTTTCCTCTCAAAATCTGTGTGGTCCTTAACCATGTCTGATGCCATATGACCATAAATAAAATGTGTTGAGTGCGTCGTTAAATAAAACATTTCTTTCTTTCTTTCTTTCACATCGTTAAGACCAGACAAACATTTTCTTATTAGGAAGGCTACACAATGTAGAAAAAAAATTCCTAATAGGAAATATGATAAATCTATGAAAGGAAAACTACAGTCTGTATGGCTAAGATTGGATATAAATATGACTGCTGCTTACCTATTGTTCCTGGAATTCCAACATGACCCTGCTCAGAAATAAACCAAAAAGAAGAAGACAACTTTTAGGTTTCTTGAAACATTAATGCTCAGGCAAGTCAACCATTTACAATTAATTTTAAAGTTCATACCCAACACTGCTTATTCAAATAAGAGGTTAAATTAGATAAATATGGCAAGAAAATTCAAAACCTTTTTTTCCCTTTATATTTTGGTTTGTGTGCCCATTTTTATATCCCACAAGCCATTTAATATGTATTAATCAGGGCTTAAAGGTAGTACTAAACCAAATAACTTCCGGCTGGGTCAAAGTTGGAGGTGCACCGAACTTTTGATTTCATCTAGTGCCAATGTGTCAAGTAGCCTTGTGCTTGAAACATGTATGGGGTACCTGTAAAAAAAAGTACTTGAATTTTGTGCGAAACTAGGGTAGTCATAGACGCTACCTGTTATCTCAGAAACGAGCAGCTTGACCCCCATTTTTTTCTGATTCACTTTAAGTGTAAGGGGTGGTAGTATTTATATCCGTGGCATTTATGTCGGTTGATACGTTGCAGGTAGGAGTTTTAGCCACATATGTTACTATTGTCTTCTATGGGATTTGATTTGGTAGTATACACCCTATAGCACATATTCAGTGCATAATAAAAAATATTATGATTTTGTCATTTTATTTAATTAAACTATACTGGTTGATTAATTAGCCATCACTCGATCATGAAAGTTCACAATGACCTTGACCTTGACAATAATCTCTGTACATGGCTCTGAATGGAGTTTGAATCAAAGTTAGCACTGAAGAAAAGTTGGTTTTGGCCTATAATTCATACTGTAAAGATTTCAATAATTTCTTTTTACATGGTATTTGACTTGCCATATACAACTGCTCTTAAATATGGTATTATATATAGGCAACCTGAACTAAGATTTTAATAGCAATTTATTTTTATATTAAAAATAGCATGTGCCAATAGTGGGTTAATGTCTTTAGTTTCCATTAACATTGTTAATTTTTTATGTATGACATTCTGAAAACTCAAATTTGTAAAGAAGTTGATTTTTATTGTCATTTTGACATATTTATAGGGTGCTGAGTTATATTTTAGACAAATTTGTAGTTTTATGCAAAATTTAAAGTAAATTTGAAGAAAAACTTTACCAAAAACATAATTAAATTTGTTGTCATTATTGTGCCTTCTGTTCTTATTTGTACATAACAATAAGGTTGTTAAACATATCCTTAGATCTCCAGATCATTTTTTGTTCTTAATAATCACTTAGTTGGCTCTCATGAAAAGCATTTTGAGTTTATACTAGATTCAGAACCAATGTTTTCAGATTTGATTATCTGCCTTGGATTAAGTTGATAATTTATTTTATTGTTAAAGCTGTATTACCTAATGTTACTAGCTAAATAAAATGCTGGATTACAGATTGTAGGAATACATCTAATGTACATATTGTATTCATCCGGATTAGAAAATAATGCAAGAAAATAGATGTTCGGGTAATTTTGTCATTTAAAAATAGTTTTTTTCAGTAATTAATCAAAAATAAATGTGTTAAAGCTGCATGATTATTCCAGATATCACAACTATTAAAACCTCCAACTACAGTAGGCTATAAATAAAATATAGTCAGGTATATTGGTGGCTGCCAATAGTTTTGATGGTTCATTATGAAAATCAGCATGGCCGATGGATTTGAAATTCCCACACCTGGTAACTTGAAGACACCCACACCCAGCATACAGGATTTCCTCCCAACACTAATGTTCAGGACATTAAGTCATTACTTCATACAGGTACAGTCATGTTTGTGTTTCCTTCCTCAGACAGTGTATTTTTTTAATACTGATATTTCTTTGATATGCCTGTTAAGGTCTTCATAATCTAGGCCCCTGCGCCTGCTGTAACCTCAACGTGGTGCAGGGGTGTAACATTCTCTTCGAGAATGGCCAATACAGCACAAATTGAAGTTTAGAATAAAAGTCAGTATCCGTCTGTGATATTTGTATTTGTATTTTTGCACAGTTCTTTACACTGTTTTTATTTATATCTTGAATTTTTCTATTCATGTTGATCATCACCTTGTTTGTTTCCATTACCATAGTTTGACACCCAGTAGCCGATGTATTTTTCGTGCTGGGGTGTCGTTAAACATTCATTCATTCATAATCTAGGGGTCAATCAAGTGCATGTGTTTTAATGGAATTCTTTAAAGGGGTAGAGGTACTCTGACTATCTTTGTTGTCTCTACATATATACCTGAGTACACAAACCCAACTGAAAGTAAATATCTTCAGGTGTTTTATTTTAAAACATTTTGTTGTTTAATGACATATTGCATTTGTACAAAACTATATGCAATATATATGCTTTTTTAGGTGTACATTATATTAGGTTGCACTGTAGAAACAACAGTCTCAGTGAGGTTGTCAGTTTATGTCAGAATACACCAGATCCTGGTTGTCATAAAGACACATAGGTAGCTGGACACTTTTTGAAAAATGTATGTTATCAGTATAGGTTGTACTAAACAAAATAACTTCCGGCTGGGTCAAAGTTCGAGGTGCACCCAACTTTTGATAGAGAAGTGAACACCACAAGTCCTGTGATTGGTTATAAATGTGAGTGTGTTGGTTGTAAAAAATAATAGTTTCATCTGGGTAAAAAAAACGTGCAATTTTATTTCATCTAGTACCAATGTGTCAAGTAGCCGTGTGCTTGAAACATGTATGGGGTACCTGTAAAAAAAAGTACTCGAATTTTGTGCGAAACTAGGGTAGTCATAGACGCTACCCGTTATCTCAGAAACGAGCAGCTTGACCCCCATTTTTTTCTGATTCACTTTAAGTGTGAGGGGTGGTAGTATTTATATCTGTGGCGTTTATGTCGGTTGATACGTTGCAGGTAGGAGTTTTAGCCACATATGTTACTATTGTCGTCTATGGGATTTGATTTGGTAGTATACACCCTATAGAGACTGTTCTGAGATTGCTGTCATTGTATGTCCAAATTTTCGACAAATGCCACATGATTTTTTACCTAGCTTTCTGGTGAATTAATAATGAAACGTATTCACCAAATTCAAGTTTAATAGTTTAATTCACCTTTGGCGATTTGGCAAATAACTTCTGAAACTGTGATTAAATTGTGTGTGTTGTTAAATGATTGAGTCATACACGATGCAGTCAAACCTCTAGCAGCTACATGCTAACAGCCCACATTCTTATTCTCCCAAATCATCTCATATATTAAATAGAGGATAATAAACGAGTTATCAACTTTGTCCGGAGTGAAAATTATTTCATAAGGAAAATAAATTTGATACTAACTGGTAACTAGTTAGTTATTCTATTTATTACCCCAGCTATTTGTTTTTTTTTAAAAGCTTTTATTTTCGATATAGCCTACATCGGCTACACATCCATGTATACAAAAACGACGTAAACTACTTTACTGTTCTGGGTATTGCTTTAACTTTGTATTTTATTCACGGTTCAGACAATTTAAAAAAAAAAAAGTTCTATATATTCTGTAAAAAAAAAAAAATCTATAATGAATTGCATTAAACTACCATTTTATTACAAGTTTAACCCTGAAACCAGAAAGACGTAAATGCAAACACTTTAAACTATGTGACATCATATTGTGTGTGCTTTGCGAAATTTTTATGACATCATATTCAGTACAAACAAGGTGACTGGTTTGTTGGCATCAAGTCGTCAGTAGTAGTGCATGTTAAACCAATGCATGATAATTTCTCAGTGAGAAATGATGATTTTTATTTTCCTCCGTTAAGAGTGCCTGCTGGGGTAATAAAAACCGATCTGACTTAAGCAGCCACCTATCATTAAAGACCACTTTTGATATTTTCTGTGATGGCTGGTTAACATATGGTTTCACTGTATATAGAGGATACTCCCCTGTGATTAAAATTTGACCAATCAAGATTATAAGAAGCGATATCTCCTGCTGAAATATCGCAAATTATAGTGCCAGCAATATCTCCTACAAAAGCCTTTAATGGATGATAAACACAATTACCTGTCCAACATCCAAATCTGTCAAGATGGGACTTCGGCCCAACCTCACAGCATAGTTAGCCAGCATACGACACAAAGTGCTCTTGCCAACATCAGTCGGTCCAACCACAAGCACCTGCAAATAATACATAACACACACAAACAATGTCAGTTCTAATTCCACACATTTGTAAGAACGAATCTTATTGAATGTCTTCTAAATACGAAGAAGTAAAACCTGCATTTTACCAGCCACAGATTTGGAAGTCGACCTAGGTCATAACTTATTCAAAGAACAAGGATGTTTAGTAATGATGTCATAATGACAACTTCTTTATTGTACATAATGTATACAGAATAAATTAAATACTGAATCCTGTGATAGTCAGAAATAAACATATTCTGTAATTAGGCTTTATCTATACATGATAGGTGATGAAACATCTCTCTCATGGAACATTTTGTTGCGAACTGTGTTGTGATTCGCTATGCAACTTTCAGAGATCAATACACCACAATAAAACACTAAACAGTAGTTGTTAATCAATTTCCAATTGACCAGAAATATCCCTAATCAAGACTTTGAAAACAAAATGTTCCCTGGGCCCTCTACAACACTCGTGTTTACCCTCTACAACACTTGTGTTAAATATTAAAGCCTATTTACTTTGAGCCCTCTACAACACTTGTGTTTAATATTAAAGCCTATTTACCCTGGGCCCTCTACAACACTTGTGTTAAATATTAAAGCCTATTTACATTGAGCCCTCTACAACACTTGTGTTAAATATTAAAGACTATTTACCCTGAGCCCTCTACAACACTTGTGTTTAATATTAAAGCCTATTTACCCTAGGCCCTCTACAACACTTTTGTTTAATATTAAAGCCTATTTACCCCGAGCCCTCTACAACACTTGTGTTTAATATTAAAGCCTATTTACCCTGGGCCCTCTACAACACTTGTGTTAAATATTAAAGCCTATTTACATTGAGCCCTCTACAACACTTGTGTTAAATATTAAAGCCTATTTACCCTGAGCCCTCTACAACACTTGTGTTTAATATTAAAGCCTATTTACCCCGAGCCCTCTACAACACTTTTGTTTAATATTAAAGCCTATTTACCCCGAGCCCTCTACAACACTTGTGTTAAAAACTAAAGCACGTTTACCCTGGGCCCTCTGGAACAATCGTCCTCTGCCTTCTGTCTCATCTGTTCGAGCGCAGCGTGCGAGTTGACGTACATCACCATTGGGGTCTCCTTCGACACGTACGCCACCTCAGTCTTACCTTTCATGTACCCTCGTTAAGAAAACGTAACCGTCAGCAAATAACAAATCATCTGTTTCTGTTTACACAATATTTAGTGTTCAAAATAGCCAGCTCCACTAACAATTTAGATACAAATTATTAATAAGAAAGAAAAGAAAGAAATGTTTTATTTAACGATGCACTAAACACATTTTATTTACGGTTATATGGTGTTAGACATATGGTTAAGGACCACACAGATATTGAGAGGAAACCACTGTCGCCACTTCATGAGCTAATCTTTTCGATTAGCAGCAATGGTTCTGTTATATGCACCATCCCACAGACAGGGTAGTACATACCACTACTTTGATATATCAGTCGTGGTGCACTGGCTGGAACGAGAAATAGCCCGATGGGTCCACCAATGGGGATAGATCTCACACTGACCGCACATCAGCGAGCGCCTTACCATTGGGCTAAGTCCCGCCACCAAATTATTAATAAAGTTACTGACTCCAGTTACCTTAATAAGTGTACATACTACATGCGTGTATCATGGTAACCTACATTGGACTTTCTGAACAAGAACTCTGGGTGTCTATAAATCTTAAGTCAAAATCTCTGTTACAAGGATATTCTGATGGAGCATCCGTGCCATGTAAAGATTGCAACCTTCGAACCTGGAGGAAACGTGTACGTCTTGTTCTTGGCCAACTCAGAGCCAAATATCTCCCCCATTCCTTCACTGAGCTGTGAAAACAAATACACATTATTATCTCCCCCATTCCTTCACTGAGCTGTGAAAACAAATACACATTAATATCTCCCCCATTCCTTCACTGAGCTGTGAAAACAAATACACATTATCTCCCCCATTCCTTCACTGAGCTGTGAAAACAAATACACATTAATATCTCCCCCATTCCTTCACTGAGCTGTGAAAACAAATACACATTAATATTTCAACGATTCCTTCACTGAGCTGTGAAAAGAAATACACATTAATATCTCAACGATTCCTTCACTGAGCTGTGAAAACAAATACACATTAATATCTCAATGATTTTCACTGAGCTGTGAAAACAAATCACTCTCAGTTTTACACATTATACCTGGAGTAAAACAGGTATATTTTAATAATGTATATATATTTTAATCATTCTTAGTTTTACACATTATACATCCAGTAAAACAGGTATATTTTAACAATGTATATATATTTTAATCACTGTTTTACACATTATACCTGAAGTAAAACAGGTATATTTTAACAATGTATATATATTTTAATCACTCTCAGTTTTACACATTATACCTGGAGTAAAACAGGTATATTTTAATAATGTATATATATTTTAATCATTCTTAGTTTTACACATTATACCTGGTGTAAAACAGGTATATTTTAACAATGTATATATATTTTAATCACTCTGTTTTACACATTATACCTGAAGTAAAACAGGTACATTTTAACAATGTATATATATGTTAATTGTTCTTAGTTTTATACATTATACCTCAAGTAAAACTGTTGCATTGGATTCCACTTCAAATCTCAGTTCAGAGTTCGGATCAAGCTTGTATTTTTCAGTAAATTGCTGAAATTAGAAGAAGAAAAATGACAATTATAATTTACGACTAAACACAAATACTGCAAAAAGGTATGATATGCACATCATGGGTAGGATGACACAAAGGATGATGTACAACAGTCTCACAATTACTCACTCCACAGGCATAAAACCAGAACCCTAAGATATACAGCTGTGACCTGTCTCACCCTAGATGTACAGCTATGATCTGTCTGACCCTAGATGTACAGCTATGATCTGTCTGACCCTAGATGTACAGCTATGACCTGTCTTACCTTGATGTACAGTTATGATCTGTCTCACCTAGATGTACAGCTATGATCTGTCTCACCCTAGATGTACAGCCATGTTCTGTCTGACCCTAGATGTACAGCTATGATCTGTCCGACCCTAAATGTACAGCTATGTTCTGTCTGATCCTAAATGTACAGCTATGTTCTGTCTGATCCTAAATGTACAGCTATGATCTGTCTCAGCTAGATGTACAGCTATGATCCGTCTCACCCTAGATTTACAACTATGATATGTCTCACCCTAGATGTACAACTATGATCTGTCTCAGCTAGATGTACAGCTATGATCTGTCTCAGCTAGATGTACAGCTATGATCTGTCTCACCCTAGATGTACAGCTATGATCTGTCTCAGCTAGATGTACAGCTATGATCTGTCTCAGCTAGATGTACAGCTATGATCTGTCTCAGCTAGATGTACAGCTATGATCTGTCTCACCCTAGATGTACACCTATGATCTGTCTCACCCTAGATGTACACCTATGATCTGTCTCACCCTAGATATACAGCTATGATCTGTCTCACCCTAGATGTACAGCTATGATCTGTCTCACCCTAGATGTACAGCTATGATCTGTCTCAGCTAGATGTACAGCTATGATCTGTCTCACCCTAGATGTACAGCTATGATCTGTCTCACCCTAGATGTACACCTATGATCTGTCTCACCCTAGATATACAGCTATGATCTGTCTCAGCTAGTTGTACAGCTATGATCTGTCTCACCCTAGATGTCCAGCTATGATTTGTCTCACCTAGATGTACAGCTATGATTTGTCTCACCCTAGATGTACAGCTATGATCTGTCTCACCTAGATGTACAGCTATGATCTGTCTCACCCTAGATGTACAGCTATGATCTGTCTTACCCTAGATGTACAGCTATGACCCGTCTCACCCTATATGTACAGCTATGATCTGTCTCACCCTAGATGTACAGCTATGATCTGTCTCAGCTAGATGTACAGCTATGATCCGTCTCACCCTAGATTTACAACTATGATATGTCTCAACCTAGATGTACAACTATGATCTGTCTCAGCTAGATGTACAGCTATGATCTGTCTCAGCTAGATGTACAGCTATGATCTGTCTCACCCTAGATGTACAGCTATGATCTGTCTCACCCTAGATGTACAGCTATGATCTGTCTCACCCTAGATGTACAGCTATGATCTGTCTCAGCTAGATGTACAGCTATGATCTGTCTCACCCTAGATGTACAGCTATGATCTGTCTCACCCTAGATGTACACCTATGTACTTTCATCTATATATATTTTACACAATTTTTCCACAACAATAAAAATGAAATTGCACATTTAATTAAATAATGATCAAAATACTGACACTTTCGCTAGTTAGTATACTCAGCCATTGTTGTAGCTTTTAACAGTGATAGCCACCTAGTGAGCGGTTGGAAGGGGCGGGACGTAGCCCAGTGGTAAAGCACTCACTTGATGCGCGGTCGGGGTGGGATCGATCCCCATCGGTGGGACCATTGGGCTATTTCTCATCCCAGCCAGTGCACCACGACTGGTACATCAAAGGCCGTGGTATGTGCTATCCTGTCTATGGGATGGTGCATATAAAAGATCCCTTGCTGCTAATCGAAAAGAGTAGTCCATAAGTGGTGACAGCGGCTTTTCTCTCTCAATATCTGTGTGGTCCGTAACCATATGTCCGACGCCACATAATCATAAATAAAATGTGTGCGTTGTTAAATAAAAAATTAAAAAAAAACAGTGACTTGGTCAGTATTTGGTATGACATGTTTTTTTGACAACAAACTTATTCGATTTGATAGATAGATAGATAGATGACTAGTTTAACGTGCTCATATACCACTAGGGTTTTGAACATGCCCATCCAGAGTCCGACCTCCGATAAGATCGGTAGCCTGACTCAGGGGTGGAGAGTTGAAAATGGGCAGAATTTTGAAAATAGCAATTAGTAAAAAAGTTAATAGAATTAAAAATAAAAAATTAAATTAAGTTACAAGCCAAAAATAAAAAGAATTGACTGCTTGGCCAAATATTTATATATTTGGAGCATTTCAGAAGGGCAATAAAAAAATAAATAAGAGAAAGAAGAGAGGATCGGACCATTTATTAATATTAAAAAAACAGAAAGTAATTTCGACATAAAATTTGGAACGAAGGTCTAAAAGTTTAACGTCCGATCTATATGTCCACGTGAATGGCCTCATTAAGGCTGTTGGGGTGCACAGCTTGTAGGGACGAGATGGGTTGCATCCTGTCGAGAAAATCCCTAGATTGACAGTCATTAGACTTTGAAGGTGTCGTGCTGTGCTGAAATACCGATCTTGAGAAGCCGAATCCGTCTGAATGAGAGAGTATCAGACTAGGGTATAGTCCAGTCGTCATAGGTTGGTTTAGTGGTGCGGACGGGCCCGACTCCAGAGGATACGAGATGGTATCAATATAAAACAAATGAAAAATTTAAATATACATGTAAATGGCACTGAGTATTCAATGTGGAATTCAAAACTATTTTGACAGGGGTGAACTAAAGGTATCTGCATGTTCTGCTTCGAAACCCATTGTTGGTCATACTGCATCAAAAAGATTACATGTTAATAGTATACACAAATAAACTAACAATAAACCTAAAAATAGCAAGATATATTGAATTTAATGTTTATATTTTAATCATGTTCAAAAAATATATACAGTGAAACCCCTCAAAACCGGACACTCAGTAAACCGGAACTCCTTCAAAACCGGACATTTTACACCGTCCCGTGATTTGCATATCTTTTAACACTAAAATTTACCCCTCTAAACCAGAAACCCCTCTAAACTGCACCAGACGAAATTATCCGGTCCCATTATGTTCCTTTAATGGAAATTTTACCTTGGAAAACCAGACAGTCACACCACTGTCAATCATTACTGCATTACTTCTACTTCGAATACCCACTCAGCCGGTAACATGATTGTGACTGAGTACGCAGAGCTAATTACATGTGCGCATGCTCCAGTGTCACTGTGGTCAGTTGACAAATACCAATTAAGGGATTAATTAACAGCTTTGATCTCTAACTAACTGGAGGAAACACATGTACTCCCTTTATTCTGAGCTAAATTGTTACAAAGTTAGGTTAACTTACGAATTTGATTGAGCTTCTTTTCATAGCCTACATGTTCATCTCATGATTATCGCAATGAACGGCAAAGCAACTAGGAATTTAATTCATTTTTCCAATTGTCTGAACCCTTTTTTTGTTGTTTTGTTTTTTATCTTTGCAAAGTTTATTTAACAATATAAAGAGTAACAAAGAGTAAAATTGTTTGGCTTGGTTTAGCTTAAAATTTGTCAACAGTGTTTCATTTTAGTATTTACTTTGGACATGTCGGAACGACCAGCGAAACACCACTAAGTTGAATTAATGCTTGATGATAAACTTAAAATAATTTAAAAGTTAGAAAGTGTTTTATTAGTTACTATATCAGTAGAGAACACCAACCAACGAACGGTTTACCTCAATACTGAAACGTCTGTAAACCGGATACCCCTCAAAACCGGACTTTTTTCTTGGTACCATGGCTGTCCGGTTTTAAGGGGTTTCACTGTATAATTATTTCTGCACCACACAAGGGTTTTGCTTATCTGCTTCAAGAGCAGGACATAGCGTCGATAGCCCAGTGGTAATGCGCAGTCGGTCTAGGGTCATTCCTCTTTGCCAAGGCTTTGATGAGCCCACTGGATTATTTCTTCATCCAATCAGTGCACCATGACTGATATATCAAAGGTCGTAGTATATTCTATCCTGTCTATTGGATGCCTGGATGGTAATTAATCAAGATAAACGTATCCTGCACGATATTTATTATTATGATGTTTATTGCTGTCCAATAAATGTCAAAAAACAAACCGTATATGTTTACCTTGGTGAACTAGCCCGGATGGTACATCCGATATAAAAAGATCCCTTGCCATTAATGAAAAAAGCCCAAAAACATAGCGGGTTTCCTCTTTAAGACATGTAAAAATTACCAAATGTTAAATGTTTGATAACAAATACCCGATTATTAATAAATCAATGTGCTCTAGTGATGTGGGTAAAGAAATAAACTTCAAGTTAAAGTTGAACTTTTTATCCGCTTCAAAATTCAACACACGTTTTGGCCAAAAATGGATAGGTTTTCGTGAGATATGTTTCGGTTTGGGTACGTCATGTCTTGTATCACTATTCTTTTATCAGTTAAATACCTCATCCTTTGTTTCTTCTGTCATATTAACTAAAAACTGTCACTCTGAAATAAGAAACTACTTTAAATCACAGAATTCAGATTTGAACAACAATATTAATGCTTTAATAAAGACGAACTAAGGGAGATAACTCTAATTAATTTGTTTTGTAATGTGGCTATCTATACGGGTATCGTATTAAAATATTTAAAAATAATAATTGACAGTATATTTCGGCAACGATAGTATATGTGCAGGTTTTCTGCCAGATGGTAAAATGGGTATAGCGCCATACCCAAACAAGTTTGCAAAAGATGGGGTTTTTTTTGGTGGTTTTTTTTTTTTTTAAGTTAACCTGTTGTATGATTTTCTTAAAAGAAGGGACAATTAAGGCATTTGATCTGGTATGCATCGTCAACGATATATAATGCACATTATTGCTTAATATTAACAAGTATAATAGGAAATAATAATCGGAGTGTTTTCTTAGTTAATTGGTCCCTTCTTTCCGTGGCCTGAACCTGTGGTTTGTGATTGGCAGGTGTATATTTAGACGGTCCCCAGTCAATGTGTCTAGACACGCTAAAACTATGTGCCTCTTTTTTTTTAAGATCACAAGTTATTGTGTGATAACCGCGCGGACACCTCTACAATCATAATTGACATTATCAGCCGTCACTTGGGTATCGTAAGTGATCGTTTTTGCTCCAACGTACACTACCAATAGGCCTAATAATATGTTTGGTTTTTTCTTTGGATTTTTTAAGAGACAAAAATACTACAACTCCATTTCGTTCTATTGATGCAAATTCAAATATATTTAGTTAAATAGTTTATTATACTATCAAGTCATTTCTGTTGTTTTACAAGTCAGATTGATGAAAGCGAAGCGCCTTGCCGTAAATTAGAGCGTTTGTTTACACTGAGCTTATAGGAGTTGGACGGAGCTGACGTCACTTCGCCCCAAGCTATAGTACCGGACACCACAAAAACGAAACAAAATGGCTACCCCCAGTTAGCAGGAATAATCATGGTTTTTTTTCAAAAATTACGCGTTTTTCATTTGTTGAAGTGTCAGAACGTGTTGGTGGTCCGGGTATGCATCTTTCCAACACATAAGACTCTTCTTTGAGTTGACTGTACCTTTAACGCTAACCATAAAATTGACTCATTTTCTTTCTGGGGTAGGCCCCCCATACCCCCTTTTGATTGTGGTTGTATTCGATTCCATAGCGCCATACCCAAACATTTATTTCTGGCAAAAACACTGATGTGGAACGATCAGGAAGAAGAGGGATCTATAGTGGACTTTCGCAAACATGCTCGAAGACCTGGATTTCGCAGACGACATCTGTTTTCAAAATTCCCAAGACAAAACTCATGAGAATGAATATCAAGTCCAACGAATCCATCATTCTTCATGGTGACAAAGTTGCAGAAGTTGATGGAAACAATGAAGCAGAAATCCACTCAAGAATCTCCAAGGCAACCAAGACCTTTGCATCGTCCTGAAATACCTGAAAAGCAAGCAAGATTAATTTGAAGACAATGTCTTATAGTCCAGGCAGTTATGTTCAAGTTTTGAAGGTTGCATTTAAAAAAAAAAAAAAACATTAGTTTTTTTGCTTAAGTTAATAAAAGTTTGGTCATAGGTTCCATGACCTACTTGAACCAGAGATCCATTGGTAGCATTTTTATATATTTTCTTTATATATCTCCACTCGTATTTAACATAGAAACATATTTTTGGGGTCTATTAAAACATTTTATGTCAGTGAATTCAAAGATATATATTTTATTATTATTGATATGATCACGGCAACCATACTGAAATTCAAGATGGACGTCATTTCAATATATATTTTTTCCATCTTTAGGCCTACTCCCACTTAACACAGAAAAAATCATTTTAGTCTGAGTTTACATTTATGTGTTCAGTTGATTATTTTGTAAAAAAGAAAATTGCTGTCTGATCTTGGCAGCCATCTTAAAATTCAAAATGGCTACCAGTTTAATATATTTGTCAAATATCTCAACTCCCGGTTAACGTTTTTGTTTATGTACATTTCTGTAGTTCATGACATGGCAACCATCTTGAAATTCAAAATGGCCACCATTTTAATATAATATTATTATGTTTCTTATATCTAAACTCCCGGTTAACGTAGAATCACAATTTTATTGTCTACCGGGTATGTATATAGAGGATAAGAAATGAGTTACCAGTTGTTATCAAATTTATGTCCCGAGTGAAATAATTTTCAATTGTCACGAGCTTTAGCGAGTGACAAATAAAAATTATTTCACGAGGGACATAAATTTGATAATAACTGGTACCGAGTTTGTTATTCTATTTATTACCTCAGCTATTTTTTTCTTTAGAAGCCTTTATTTTCGACGCACATGTACGAAGGCCAACCTGTACAGAAACGAAGAAAACCACTTTACGCTCTGTTCTGAGAATTGCTATAACTTTGTAATTTAATGACGTTCAAAGATAATTTTCAAAAACAAAAGTTCTCTTTATTCTGCTATAAAATCTATAACAAATTGCATTAAAATGACATTTTGTTTTGAATTTAACACCAAAAACAGAGAGCCGTAAACGCCAACTCTTTAAACTACATGACGTCATTTTGTGTCTTTGCCAAATCGTGATGACGTCATATTTAGTACCGACAAGGTCATTGGTTTGTAAGCGTCAAATTGTCCAATAGTATTGTTCGTTAGACCAATGCAGAATATTTCTATCTGAGAAAATATGGAAAATATTTTCCCTGTTATGAGTGACCGCTAGGGTAATAAATTTCAGTAGTTAATAATTCTAATTGTTTAGATTTATAGTCATCCAGTCATGGAAAACATCGTAAACTTTAAAATGGCAACCATATGACAATTTAATATGGCCACCAATTTATTTAATCATTTGGCAAATAATGTTTCTCTTAGTCCACATACAAATGCAATTTTGTGTTCCTAAGTTCATTTTTTAAAATGATTAAAATGCTGAAATACAGATACAGACATACCAAACCCCTTGATCCCAAATGAGTCTGCATTGATCAAGAATATCTGGATGTAGCATGGAGTCTTGAGCTCAGATGTTTGTTTAGAGATGTGCTCTTTGGGTAAACTATTTTCATGTCCCAGAGATATGTGGCAGTGTTTCCACTTTGGTTTGGTGATGGCTTCTTAAATTTCGTTCATCAAAAGAGTAACTGTATCAGTTTCAATGACCTCTTTGCATGGTTCATCACCGATTCTAAATTGGCATTAGTGTTATCTGTGGAGCTTTTGTGAATACATTGGATTATCTTTATTAATGTCCGTCATCACAAATTTGTCCTTTTGAGTCAGTTTCTAGACACAGACCATTATAAAATGGTTACAGGTTGACTGGTTGTGATTTTTATATACTTATTTGTGTATTGAGGCCTACCATGTAACCATCTCGTGATAAGAACCCAACAGTCTGTGTCTTTGATGCAGAAATCCACCTCATTGCCTGACCCGAATATTTCAAGAGAACGAGGAATCATGAGCATGTCTAACAGCTGACAGCTGTATTTTGTTACATTTCAGAGAATATCTTTTATTGTGTCTGTATAACTTTATCTTCCAGATGTATTATCAGATGATCCTTTGTTTATCTACTTGATGTCATTGATAGGAGAAACAATCGAATATAGACTACAGCAAAACAATTATATAAAAGAGCAAAACAAATATATAAAAGAGCCGTGGACAATTAAAAACTCCACAACAATCTCCACGGCATTGCTTATTAAGTAACTATTATTGTGGGCAATAGCAGGGGTTGGGCAAATAGCCGGACAGACAGAAAACACAGTCAAGAAAGACAACTCTCTAGGAGACGAGAAAGTTAAAAATCAAAACTGGGTACAAGACACTCATAATTCCAATACACGAAAACTCACATTTGGATAAAGTCACACAAGAGTGAAACAATAGTCTGTGAAGTTGAAATACTTCTTACCTGACTCCATAAATATGAAAGATACATTTTGTGATATTAAAAACACCAGGATGACCAGAAACACTTCGGATATACAGAAATGGATAATCTAAACAATAAAATCTAAGTAAAGTATGGTTTCAGATATAAAAAAATCCACCCCGGCTCCAGAAGTGAAAAATATGCTTCAGTGTTTAAAAACTAGGGTCTGTCACTTTAACAGAAGGGACACTAAACTCAAACCAGCTCCACTGAACTCAAAGAGTACAGGAGCTATGTATCGGCTTTGTGTGGAAACGGGAGAAAATGTCTGTACGTGCACCAAGCTCTACGGATGTTGCCCCCACGAACAGAAGCCAGGTGAATACAGGGCTGTGCTATCAGCCTCCAATGGGCTCATTCAAGCAGCTGACGGCTCTATCGGCCTTAGAGTAGGTATTTAAACAGAGTAGTTGGATCTACTGGCTTGAAACTGTCCAAAGACGTGTACACTGCCACATTGCATGCGTGTGGCAAATAAACTGGCAATAAAGTACACTGATATGTACAGACTACTAGACTATGGGGAAAGAACAAATGAGGATGAAGAAAATGAATATGATTCTCATATTTTTCCTGAACACTTTACATTGCTTACACTGATTAATTCATTCATTTATACATATTTTCGTGCTTCTGCTCAATTAAAGTTCAAGCACACTGTCCTGGGCATACACCTCAGCTATCTGGGCTGCCAGTCTTGAACAGTAGATTAGTGGCTAGTGAGAGATAATGCAATGTAGTCGCCTTACACCTTTCCATTGAGTTGTCAGACTCACTCTGGGCTGAGGTAAAGGGATTATAACTTAGTACCTACCAGCCACAGGTTCTACAACTTAACCACTACACTGCCGAGGCGGGTTTAGAATAATTACAGCATGTTACTATTAGGGCCGTACCCTCCGGGGGGGGGGGGGGGGCGGGGGGGGCAGCTGCCCCCCCCACCCCCCCTGAGAATCTTGTCCTTTTTTTTTATATATATATCTCCAGTAATAGCATAAAAATGTTTAATCTTTATAGTATGTTAAAAATTATTTATAAAATTTAGTGCCCCCCCATGGATTTTGGTCAGGGTACGGCCCTGACTATACATATTTATTTTATGTCGGGAGAGTATTCTTCAATAGCAATAGTAACGGAAATACAATTTCTACAAATAATAAAAAGAAGTATTTTTTTTCGTTTGGGGGAGGGGTAACATTTTCTGTTTTAGTGATTTTAATATATAAATTACAAAACCTATTTTCAAATATTTGGATTCCTCTATAAAGTAGCTATAAACATGTGTAATTGTGTGTATTCCAAAACTTTTATTAACGTTTTAAAACGAAATCATATGTACATATGTTTTGAAACTGAAATATTGCATTATGCAAAACGTAGGCACAGCAATGCATGTATTACCATTGCTAAAATGTTCAACTTCAATATTTTATGAAATGTTTTTTAAAATGCTGTTTAACATTACCACAGGTGTGACAAATATCATTGAAAAGGACTGCTCAATGATAAAGTAGCACTGGGTTTAAGTTGGTTGTTTTACCGTGTGTTGGTCGTATTTGTAAAATGATTAGTTTAGGATAGGGTCAAGAAAAGGGTGATGATACTCAAAAGCTACCACTATTCCAATGCTATCACCTATTTTCCAACCCTAAATATGCATACCTTGCTAAAAAAAATTACTGTGAGCTTTTTTCCCCAAAAGATACCGAGAAACCCTGTCGGCTCATGGACGAAGTCTAGCGGACGTTTTTCTGCTAGGTCTGGCTGAACGCAGCCCTGGTTGGTGTAGTCAAGAAAGTGTTTGAATGCTCGGTCTTCAGAGGTATAATGTGTATTAAATAAACACAACGGGGCCGGGTAACTGGTTCAGTATTCAGAGTAGAAGAGTTTTTCTGGTGCTTATAAAACTGTTAGTCAGTTGTCAAATCAGCACATACCATGGCATCAAGCCTGACCTGGTGCTTATAAAACTGTTAGCCAATTGTCAAATCAGCACCTACCATGGCATCAGGCCTGACCTGGTGCTTATAAAACTGTTAGTCAGTTGTCAAATCAGCACATACTATGCCATCAGGCCTGACCTGGTGCTTATAAAACTGTTAGTCAATTGTCAAATCAGCACATACCATGGCATCAGGTCTGACCTGGTGCTTATAAAACTGTTAGTCAATTGTCAAATCATAATCATCAGGCTGACCTGGTGCTTATAAAACTGTTAGTCCATGGCACATACCATGGCATCAGGTCTGACCTGGTGCTTATTAAACTGTTAGTCAATTGTCAAATCAGCACATACCATGGCATCAGGCCTGACCTGGTGCTTATAAAACTGTTAGTCAATTGTCAAATCAGCACATACCATGGCATCAGGCCTGACCTGGTGCTTATAAAACTGTTAGTCAATTGTCAAATCTGCACATACCATGGCATCAGGTCTGACCTGGTGCTTATTAAACTGTTAGTCGATTGTCAAATCAGCACATACCATGGCATCAGGCCTGACCTGGTGCTTATAAAACTGTTAGTCAATTGTCAAATCAGCACATACTATGCCATCAGGCCTGACCTGGTGCTTATAAAACTGTTAGTCAATTGTCAAATCTGCACATACCATGGCATCAGGTCTGACCTGGTGCTTATTAAACTGTTAGTCGATTGTCAAATCAGCACATACCATGGCATCAGGCCTGACCTGGTGCTTATAAAACTGTTAGTCAATTGTCAAATCAGCACATGCCATGGCATGAGGCCTGACCTAATACATCATCATCATCATCATCATCATCATCATCATCTTCATCATCATCATGGTGATGATGATGATGATCATCAATATCATCATCATCATAACCATCATCATCATCAATACCATATCACCATCATCATCAATATCATCATCATCATCAATATTATCATCATCATCATGACCAATATCATCAATATCATCATCATCATCATCATCATCGATATCATCATCACCATCATCATCACCACCATCATCATCATCATCAATATCATCAATATTATCATCATCATCATAATTATCATCATCAATATCATCGTCATTACCATCATCATCATCATCATCGTCGTCGTCGTAGTAGCAGTAGCAGTAATAGTAATAATAGCAACAGTAATAGTAATAGTAAATGGAAATACAGATGAACCAAACCTTTTGCAAAATATTTTAGATAATACTGAAACATTTGAAAATGAAAAAATACATACTTTGTGGAGATTTTAATCTGGTTTTAAATCAGAAATTAGATACTAAATATTATTTACATGTAAACCATCCAAAAGCTCAACAAAAACTTCTAGAAAATATTGATGCGTTTGATTTAAAAGATCCTTTTAGAGAACTATATCCAAATCTAAAACGATATACGTGGGATAAAACAAGCTAGATTGGATTATTGTTTAGTATCAAATAACATAATGCCGTTTGTCAAAAAAGTTGCATTTCAAAATCAGATCACGCTGAGGTAGTTTTACACATAACATTAAAGCACATAAAAAAAAGAACGGGGCTCTGGACATTTAATAATTAATTATTAACAGACAAGGAATATGTGCAAAATGTTAAAGAAATCATTAATAACGTAAAATGTCAGTACATGCTACCAATTTATGATTTGGAAAATATAAATATAGTGCCTAATGATGAAATGCAATTTGTAATATATGATCAACTTTTTCTTGACACTTTGTTAATGAAAATTAGAGAAAAACAATATCATATTCGGCATTTAAAAATAACGAGAAAAAATGAATATGAAAAGAAGCTAGGGGAAGAAATAAAAGTTTTGGAAGGAAACGAAAAGAATGTAAATATGGAAGAGATAAACAATAAGAATGATGAACTAATGAAACTAAGGAAAGAAAAACTTAAAGGTTACTATATTCGATCAAGAGCAAAATGGATAGAAGAGGGTGAGAAACTACAAAATATTTTTGTAATATGGAATCTAGAAATGATTATAGTAGATTAATAACAAAAATAGAATTAGAAAATGGAAAAGAAATTAAAGATCAAATGGCCATTTTACAAGAAACCAAGATCTTTTATCAAAAGGTTTATTCAGCACCTCCTGGAATAAATGAATATGATATTATAGAACAAGTAGCTAAGTTTAATTTGAATAAACTGACCGACGAGGAAGTAGAACAAATTGAAGGAGAAATTAAATATTCAGAAGTATTACTTCTTTTATGATTTTAGTTATGCTCATACTGCAGAGTGGTAGAATACAAACTCGTCCTTCCCCTTGCTCTCTTCGACTTTCTTTTCTTTACTTCCTTTCTTTATTCTTCCTCTTCTCTCTGATCCCCAGAATGATAGTGTTTTTCTTCTTTTTAAATATATATATATATATATATATATATATATATATAGTTTTTTTTTTTTTTTTTTTTTTTTTTTATATTTATTTATTTATTTGTTTTATTTATTAATTTACTTTACTATTTTTGTAAAAAAAAAATTGGGGTGTGTGTGTTCGAATTTGATTTATAGTACAAACAATTGTAAATAACAATTTTTGTAAAAAAATTGTATACAGCATATACAATGATTCGAGACCCCCAACCTTGACATTGGTCTTGTTTCTGGGGACAATAAATTAAAACAAAAAGTACCAGATTCGAGGCTCTGATTGGGATTGAAAAGGCATTGAATCATTTATATGAATTTATATGCCCATTTTCACAGACATGACACCACATACCATGTTCTTTCATACACCTGTTGTGGAGCACTGGCCTGTATAGAAAATTCATTGAAAGAAACCAATATTAAAAATGTCCATTAGAATGAACAGTTTCCAAAGAGGACAGTGTCCAACGTGACCGGTATTAAAAGTCACACCACCGTGCGTCACACCTGTTCGTGTTCACCCTTTGACAACCCGATTGAAATGTCATCGGATCAAAATGACGAACATAGCCTATATAAAACATGCATTTCTTCTAGAATGTATTAGTGGTCGTTCATCTCTTTGAAGCAGTGTTGAAGACGATATACATCTACAAAAATGTCGAAGAAGAAGAATATTATCCTGGCATTAGTTGTCTTTCTGAGTAAGTACAATAGGTCTGTTATTTACCGTTTTAAACCAAACAAAATATATACATATATATATATATATATATATATATTTTTTTTAATGTAAAACATTTACGTTGTGATGCCAACTAAGGCTAAAAAAAAGAGTTAGTCTCTGATCAGACCAACGTTTCAGAATATATCTGGCGATGCAGGTTTTTGTTTTTTTAAAGCATGGATTACACAGAAAAGGTGGGTATATTTAGGGGTGTTTTTTTACGTCCTCCTAATCTGCCTTGGTCCATCAATGACCATGGTGCCTCCTCCTTTGCCTTGGTACCCTAAACATTTTCCTTTGCATTTTTCATATAACCATGGTAATTTTTATGACTTCGACTTTGGCCGCAAATGTTTTAAATGCACTCATTCAGAACAAAAGGACCTGTTTTAGAGAGAAATAAAAGATAGCTAATGGTCCAAGCCAACATATTTCCGGCAAAAATCGACGCCATACCACGGGAAATTAAACAGATCTGATTAAAGCCATCTGCCTCTTGGAGTAATAGATATAGATACTACAACGCCTCACCATTAAAGTGAATCAGAAAATAATTTGGTGTCAAGCTGCTCATTTCAGACATAACGGGTAGCGTCTATATCTACCCTAGTTATGTTTAGTATGATATGTTTAGTAGAACCCCGCACATGTTTCAAGCACAATGGTATCTGCTACGTTGACAGTATTTAAATTTACAGAAATTTACTGACCAGATGATCCAACATTTTATGACAATACACTCTCTCATAAGTATCACCAATGGCAGAACTTGTTGTATTAAATGTTCTTTTAAAACTTAGGTGTGCCTCGAGAAATTTGACCCAGGCGTATTTTATTTGCTGTAGTACTACCAGAAGCCTCGTTCCTTCTTACTAATGGCAACGCGTATATGGAACTGTCTGTTTTCTCCACATTAGTATGTGTGTAATAATGAGGACGATAAATGTATATTGATGGTGAGATAACTTTCTTTTGAATCTGAATGACGCATCCGTATTCCGTGATCCAAATCGTATCTCTGCACAAAGCAGAGTCGAAAGGGTGTTAAAGGCAAATTCATGATTACGTCCATGATCCACTATCAGGTGCTCGTCCCTAGGAAGACCGCCACTCCCACAGGATATCCGTAAAATGATGTTTTATCTCTCCTGCACTTCTTGTAGGAGACCTGCCATTCCCAAAACTCAAATCTGCACGAGATAGAGCTCAATGGAATATATACAGCTGTGACGACATGCACCCATGAATCACTGTAAAACAGTAATGATATCAGGTGTTTGCGAAGAGGTGAGCCAATCCTGCTCCAGCAGTGACAACCGTCAATATATTCACCAAAAAGATGAAAAGGCATGTATATAGTGAAAACAGAGTATTACATCCGACATTTTGTTAGTCAGTGTAAGCAACAGAATACTGCACACCTAGCAATTACTGACAAATGTTTAAAGAACCTGATTGGCAGGCCTCATCATTGAACCAGGTACCTACGGAATCAATACTGCTTGGCTAAGGGGACCCAATTAACCATAGGTAAGAACGTGGACTGTCAAACACAAGGCAGATTGGTCCATCGACTATAAAGTAACAGTGTTGCTGCCACAATCCATCTGTACATTAGGACTAGAAATGTTTCAAAGACCTCCCCTACACCAAGTAACTGTATAATGGGTGTTGTACTCAACTACATTTTTAGTTGGTCCTGATTATTTTACTTCTGATACTGCAGATTTGGGTCTTACGGTAAACTGCGAATGTTACGTCAAAGGCGCCGAAGATTGCCGAAGTAAGTTAAAGGTCGGACTAGCGGATGATGGCCGGAATGTGCTGAAGTTATGCAGGTAAGTTGATTGCAAACATAATTGTGACCGTGTCTTCAAAAACGGGTGCAGATGCAATATAATACTAAAAATAATACGTAGGCATTTAATATATATATATTATACCCTCGCTTTTATATTTTGTAGCTCGGCGCATTTGCCTTCGACAAACTCAAATATTGTCCTTTTTGCAACTTTATAACTCCCTTTTTTAAATCCTATATCTGCCCGCGTTGTGTTAGCACTTATGAATCGCTGTCAAATGAATGATGATCGTCAACCGGCCTCGGTGGTGTCGTGTATAGGCCATCGGACATAAGGCTGGTAGGTACAGGGCTCGCAGCCTGGTACCGGCTCCCACCCATAGCGAGTTTTAAATACTCAGTGGGTAGGTGTATGGCCATTACACCCTCTTCTCTCTCACTAACAAATAACAACTAACCCTCTGTCCTGGATAGACAGCCCAGATAGCTGAGGTGTGTGCCCAGGACAGCGTGCTTGAACCTTAATTGGATATAATCACGAAAATATGTTGAAATGAAATGAAATGATGATGGTCAGGTGTTCTCATAATTCAGGCAAAAGGGCCAAGTATGTTACAGTCGTAAATACCGAGTCTCCTCCATTACACAGTTAATATTTTACAATTATAAAAAACTGCCCTAAGTTCAGACATTACATAGACATACTTTACAGTTTTAAAATCCGATTCGCGTCCATTACATATTTTTCAGTACGCACATCAAGTTCTTGGATTGTCTTACCACGGTGACCTGCAAAAACAACCCCATTTACAAGCGGCTACGGTCGAGGCGACTAAAAATATGAAAATGTTGTGTGATAATGGTAAGTATTTTTTTCACTCTTTAGGGAACGGGACGTAGCCCAGTGGTACGCTCGCGGGGGTACACATATATAAATATAAATGTATATAAACCATCGCTGCTGCTACTGGATAAAAAAAAGTGGGAAGGGGCACATGCCAGATAAGAATCGACGTTTCAAAATATTAAATATTGACTTTACTTTTTTGGGACTGAGAGAGAGAGAGAGAGAGAGAGAGAGAGAGAGAGAGAGAGAGAGAGAGAGAGAGAGAGAGAGAGAGAGAGAGACAGACAGACAGACAGACAGACAGACGTGGTGTGTGTGTGTGTGTGTGAGGGAATCAGTCAGACAAGGGGAGACAGAGACATATATATACTACTCAAAAGAATTTAAGGGTCAGACGATATTTTCGACATTATTTTCTGAATGTCAATTATATTAGCTAGACCATAATGTCACGCACGGTATTGTTCCATTTTGACGAAAGTGGGTCTAAGCAACCCATAAATGAATTAAAATCCACTGTCATCGACACTGTCGACTAGTTCTAATGGCGAAAACATGCTTACATTTGCACGTAAATTAGGGCGAAAGCGAAAGATCTGCTAAGTGCCCATAACTTGCTTTTTCACAAAGCGCTTCATTTGCACGCTTTGCACGTGTATTCCATGTTCCCAATGATGAATTTCCGTATAATTGGAGCTTGCGTTCGTGTACGGTGCACACTCCAAATTCGACAATGGTACGACTTCAACTGACTATCGAAGATCGAGGAAGGGCTATTGCTTGGCTTCAGGATGGCAATAGCAAAGAAATGTTGCTCTGAGACTTGGTGTCAGTCAGAGTGTCGTTGGCCGACTGTGGCAACGGTACCAAGCAACGAATTCTGTTCGAAATCGTCCACGTTCGGGAAGACCCCGAAGCACTACAAATAGAGAGGACCGCTACATCACCAATATGGCTCTACGTCAACGCACAACCACTGCACGCCGATTACGTGACAATCTGCGGACTGCGGCTGGAATTCGAGTGTCTGATCAAACCATACGCAATCGTCTGAGAGCCAATAATCTACGCTGCCGTCGCCAGGCTGTTCGACCACCACTCCTACCACGTCACAGAACGGCCAGACATCACTGGTGCACGCTTCATCTGCGGTGGCAACGTATTCAGTGGGGTCGAGTGATGTTCACTGATGAGTCCAGGTTTATTCTCCAGTTCAACGACGGTCGGGTTCGTGTCTACAGACGTCCTGGGGAGCACTTCGCTGACGTTAACGTTAGACAACGTCACCGTTTCGGTGGTGGCAGCGTCATGGTGTGGGGCGGCATCTCTATCCACCACAGGACCCCCTTCTATGTGGTGGATGGCCGTTGGTTCTCCCAGGCCTTCATCAGATTGGCGGCGGGGCAGTTCTGCAGGATGACAATGCCAGACCCCACCGCGCCAGGGTGGTAACGGACTTTCTCAGACAACAAGGTATCGCCAGGATGGATTGGCCAGCATATTCGCCTGACTTGGCCCCAAAAGAGCACGCCTGGGACGAATTAGGCAGGAGAGTTCGGGATAACCATGCCCCTCCGGCCAACCTTCATGATCTGGGTCAACTCCTTATGGCAGAGTGGCAGGCCATTCCCCAAGAGTTCTTCAGACGTCTGATCAACAGCATGAGGCAACGATGTGTCGAGTGTATTCGCGCCAGGGGTGGATTCACACACTATTAAACGAATGTTCCAATGTGTAAAATCCATGTTTGACAACCTTCAACTTTGACAGCATGTCATGTGACTTTCTTGTATACAGTGACGTTTATTTGTGTTTTTTTGTAAATATGGAACAGTAGATAATTTTTTTGGTGTAGTTTACATCATCAATCTAATACACTCCGAAACTTATTTGGTTATAAATGTTTGACCCTTAAATTCTTTTGAGTAGTATATATATATATATATATATATATATATATATATATATATATATATATATATATATATATATTATTATTATTATTTTTTTTTTTTTGGGGGGGTTTCAAGACGGCGCCATGATGCTTGCTTCGATCTCGACCATGCTTCTCGCTCTCCTCGCAAAGTTCTTCATGTAAAGAACTTTCAGGTAAGACAAAAGTATTTCTCTTTTAATACAACAGTAACGTCAGCTTCTACTACATTTATTACAGCAACCACCACCACCACTACTACTACTACCACCAATACGACTACTACTACCACCACTACTACTACTACCACCACCACTACTACTACTACTACAACCAAAACTACTACCACCAGAAATACTACTACTACCACCAGCACTACTACTACTACTACCACCACTACTACTACTACCACCAATACCACTACTACTACCGCCACTACTACTACTACAACCAAAACTACTACCACCAGAAATACTACTACTACCACCAGCACTACTACTACTACTACCACCACTACTACTACTACTACTACCACCACCACTACCACCACCACCACTACTACTACTACTACTACTACTACTACTACTACTACTACTACTACTACTACTAGAACTACTACTACTACCACCAATACTACTACTACTACTACCACCACTACTACTACTACTACCACTACCACCACCACTACTACTACTACAACCAGAGCTACCACTACTACTACTACCACCACCACTACTACTACTACTACTACTACTACTACTACTACTACCACCACTACTACTACTACTACTACTACTACTACCACCACTACTACTAACACTACTACTACCACCACTACTACTACTACTACTACTACTACTACTACTACTACCACTACTACTACTACTACTACTACCACTACTACTAACACTACTACTACCACCACCACTACTACTACTACTACTACTACCACTACTACTACTACTACTACTACTACCACCACTACTACTACTACTACTACTACTACCACCACTACTACTACTACTACTACTACTACCACTAGAACTACTACTACTACCACCACTATTACTACTACTACCACCACCACCACTACTACCACCAGAACTACTACTACTACTACCACCACTACTACTACTACTACTACTACTACTACCACTACCACCACTACTACTACTACTACTACCACTACTACTACTACTACTACTACTACTACCACCACCACTACTACTACTACCACCACCACCACCACCACCACCACCACTACTACCACCACTACAAACACCACCACTACTACTACTACAACTACTATAATTACTACTACCATCACCACCACTACTACTACTACTACTACAACCACCACCACTACAACCACTACTACTACTACTACCACTACTATTACCACCACCACCACAACCACAACTATTACTACTACTAGAAACACCACCACCACCACCACTACTACCACCACTACTAACACCACCACCTCTACTACTACTACAACTACTATAATTACTACTACCATCACCACCACTACTACTACTACTACTACTTTTACTACCACCTCAACCACAACTACTACTACTACTATTAACACTACTATTACTACCACCACTACTACTACCACTACTAACACCACCACTACTACTACTACTACAACTACTATAATTACTACTACTACCACTACAACTACTACTACTTTTACTACCACCACAACCACAACTACTACTACTACTACAACCACCACCACTACAACCACTACTACTGCTACAACAACTACTATTACCACCACCACCACAACCACAACTATTACTACTACTAGGAAACACCACCACCACCACCACCACCACCACTACTACCACTACTACTACCACTACTAACACCACCACCTCTATTACTACTACAACTACTATAATTACTACTACCACTACTACTACTACATTTACTACCACCACAAACACAACCACTACTACTACTACTACCACTACTACTACTACTACTACAACTGCTACTACTGCTACAACAACTACTATTACCACCACCACCACAACCACAACTATTACTACTACTAGAAACACCACCACCACCACCACCACTACTACCACCACTACTAACACCACCACCTCTACTACTACTACAACTACTATAATTACTACTACCACCACAACCACAACTACTACTACTACTACAACCACAACCACAACTACTACTACTACTACAACCACCACTTCCACAACCACTACTACTACTACTACTACTACTACTACTACCACTACTATTACTACCACCACTACTACTACAACCACCACTTCCACAACCACTACTACTACTACTACTACTACCACTACTATTACTACCACCACTACTACTACCACCACTACTAACACCACCACTACTACTACTACTACAACTACTATAATTACTACTACCACCACCACCACCACCACTACTACTACTACTACTTCTACTACTACTGCTACTACTACGACTAACGCCACTACTTACTACTATTAAGAATAATAGTATGAAATGTTATAATTAGTATACATCGATACGATACTACAACCACCACCACTACAACCACTACTACTACTACTACTACCACTACTATTACTACCACCACTACTACTACAACTGCTACTACTGCTACAACAACTACTATTACCACCACCACCACAACCACAACTATTACTACTACTAGAAACACCACCACCACCACCACCACCACCACTACTACCACTACTACTACCACTACTAACCACTACTACTACCACTACTAACACCACCACCTCTATTATTACTACTACAACTACTATAATTACTACTACCACTACTACTACTACTTTTACTACCACCACAAACACAACCACTACTACTACTACTACCACTACTACTACAACTGCTACTACTGCTACAACAACTACTATTACCACCACCACCACCACCACAACCACAACTATTACTACTACTAGAAACACCACCACCACCACCACCACCACCACTACTACCACCACTACTAACACCACCACCTCTACTACTACTACAACTACTATAATTACTACTACCATCACCACCACCACTACTACTACTACTACTACTTTTACTACCACCACAACCACAACTACTACCACCACTACTAACACCACCACCTCTACTACTACTACAACTACTATAATTACTACTACCATCACCACCACTACTACTACTACTACTACTTTTACTACCACCACAACCACAACTACTACTACTACTACAACCACAACCACAACTACTACTACTACTACAACCACCACAACCACAACAAACACCCACTACTACTACTACTACTACTACTACTACTACTACTACCGCTACTATTACTACCACCACTACTACTACCACCACTACTAACACCACCACTACTACTACTACTACAACTACTATAATTACTACTACCATCACCACCACTACTACTACTACTACTACTACTTTTACTACCACCACAACCACAAGTACTACTACTACAACCACCACCACCACAACCACTACTACTACTACTACTACTACTACTACTACTACTACTACTACTACTACTACTACTACTACTACTACTACTACTACTACTACCACTACTATTACTACCACCACTACTACTACCACCACTACTAACACCACCGCTATTACTACTACTACAACTACTATAATTACTACAACCACCACCACCACAACCACTACTACTACTACTACTAGTACTACTACTACTACTACTACTACTACTACTACCACCACCACCACCACTACTACTACTACTACTACTACTACTACTACTACTACTACTGCTACTAAGTGCCACACTTCCACAACCACTACTACTACTACTACTACTACCACTACTATTACTACCACCACTACTACTACCACCACTACTAACACCACCACTACTACTACTACTACAACTACTATAATTACTACTACCACCACCACCACTACTACTACTACTACTACTACTTCTACTACTACTGCTACTACTACGACTAACGCCACTACTTACTACTATTAAGAATAATAGTATGAAATGTTATAATTAGTATACATCGACACGAAATGTTATTAATGTCTTAAACTTGTATTAAAATGTGGCAGTAATATACCAGAGAAATTTATCTATGTATTTTTTATTTTGCAGTGCTAGGCAGCACGTACCGCAGGACATACAGTATACGATAGGTTTACGATACTGCAAACCTATTTGCCTATAAGTGACGAGATATTTTAATAATTTTAAATAACAAATACATTTCACGAATAAAGAAAATATCGTTTTGAAACTTGCCACGTGTTGTTTATTATTATTGTTATACGCATAAATACACTATATGTATATGGTTGGGTAACAATTCCTTTGATATTCTTCAGGTGTTCTGTCAATTGAAAGTGCTATTCACGCGTTATGCGCATAGCTTGCCTTATGCTCATTTCAGGTTTAATCTAATATTTTTATTTGTATTATTATCGAAGAAATACAAAATAAACTTTAGATTTTATTATGTATGGGTACCTTTGATTATTCTAAATCATGTTTCAACATTATGCTTTTAATTATTAATGGTATTGATTCAGTATTTGCGTTTGAAAATTTCTGTTCACCCATGGTTACACTAACTAACGTTTGAACGATTTGGCCCCTAACTTTCAGTTGCATATTATTTAGCGAACAACCCCAAATGTCAAAGCCTGAGGCACCTAACTGTGAAACGTTTCAAGGCAACGACGTCATTGCTGTTTACTCCAACACACGATCAGTACCAGATTCATCCGGTGGACACTCCTGGATGAACAATTTAGTGTCCTATGGCAATCCCAGCGTTCAACACTCCGCATTATTTTTCTGTTTTAGTGATTTTAATATATAAATTACATAACCTATTTTCAATTATTGGGATTCCTCTATAAAATAGCTATAAACATATGTAATTATATGTATTCCAAAACTTTTATTAACGTTTTAACACTAAATGATATATAAATATTTTTTGAGACTGAAATATTGTGTATTACGGTGTATTGGTCGTATTTGTAAAATGATAATTTTAGGGTAGGGTCAGGAAAAGGGTGATGATACTCAAAAGCTACCACTATTCCAATGCTATCACATATTGTCCAGCCCTACATATGCATAACTTGCTAACAACTACTGTGAACCTTATTCCCAAAATGATACCGATAAATCTCATTGGCTCATGGACTATAAGCAATCCTAGTGAAGATTTAGTATAGTACTGTTTCAAAGTTCAATATGCCAGGTGTCGTCGAACCTTTAAATATTACAAGGGTTGGGCGAGTTGTCGCAAAACAAGAAAACACACTGTGTTACCGTGTCAGATTTCTAACACTGGGTCATCGATCTTTAAGTTAAATATTATTAGAAAAGGCAGACACCATAAAGTTTAATATACCAGAACGAACGTATGTACAATTGAAATATAAATAATGTCTAGGTCCGTAGGAGCCTGTGCCCCTCTCCACTTGAGAACGAAGATGTACTTCTTCTTTTCCTCGCTCTCTTTTTGTTGTTATTGTTGCTTTTTGTCCTACATTTACATAGAGTAAATAAATATTAAAACGTTTGGCTTTCTCCTCCCCCGAGATTGTGCCACCGCATCCTACAGAAATCGACCATACGGACCTGGCTTTCCCCTCCCCCGAGATTGTGCCACCGCATCCTACAGAAATCGACCATACGAACCTGACTTTCCCCTCCCCCGAGATTGTGCCACCGCATCCTACAGATATCGACCATACGGACCTGGTTGCAACACGAACCGTCATACAATTATATCCATAACACGTTTTAAAACCAGGAAATCACCATTTTTGTTGTTGTTAATTGTTTTTAGTAAATAAATCAACCAACTTAAACTGATATACCCTAGTTGTTAAACACAACGCACGGCGTATTTTCTTTGTCATTAGAGCCTTTCTTGATAACTGAATTAAATCAGATATTACTAATATTTATTGTTTGAATATCCATTTCCGACCATCCAAAGTGTTTATGGTCATCTTGGTACGTCTTTGTAATGCCAGGAAATATATGTTTTCATAATTCGTAAAGTGACAGACCCTAGCTTTTTAACACTACGACATATTTTTCACTATTAAAGCCGTTTTTTGATAATTTAAATTCGAAGTACTTACATTTTATTATTTTAAATATTCATTGTCATACACGTGAAGTGGTTCTGGTCATACGTCAAAAACATTAATTTCATAATTCTAAAAACGCACGTTCGTCTGAGAAGTAATGGTTGTTAAGACCAGCTCTAGTTATTTGTAGACGGTATTAGCCCGTTTCACCATCACAGATTTTAGCTTCTCTGTTAAAACCGTATCCAAATGTGTTACAGGTTTGTAGACGAACTAAACATAGTGTCCACTTTTAACGGGCTGAAACTAGTGTCTGGGCCTTTTAAAACGCACGTATATACGTCTGAGAAGTAACGGTTATGGAGACAAGCTCTGGTCTATTTCCTGTGGCAGTTCCCGATTTCATCGTCATAGACTCTTGGTTCACTATGTTGCAACTTTATCTAGATATGTTACAGATTTGTAGATTAACCAAACTTGGTGTGCATTTTCACAGGTTCAAACTTGGGTCTGTGACTTTAACATGATAATATTGAACGATCTGAGATCAGTGTAGCGATGACTGAAATCAAATATTTCAGTCGGATTGTTTTTTTTGTTTTTTTAATTTAGCCAGATTAGTTGGAATCCACATTTATAAGCAAAGCATTGATGAGATCTTTGTTGCCTTTAGGGATACCATCTTTTGTATAGACCTATGTAGGCCTATCTCATCAAGTAGCGATACCATCTTTTGTATAGACCTATGTAGGCCTATCTCATCAAGTAGGGATACCATCTTTTGTATAGACCTATGTAGGCCTATCTCATCAAGTAGGGATACCTTCTTTTGTATAGACCTATGTAGGCCTATCCCAACAAGTAGGGATACCATCTTTTGTCTAGACCTATGTAGGCCTATCTCATCAAGTAGGGATACCATATTATGTATAGACCTATGTAGGCCTATCCCATCAAGTAGCGATACCATCTTTTGTATAGACCTATGTAGGCCTATCCCATCAAGTAGCGATAACATCTTTTGTATAGACCTATGTAGGCCTATCCCAACAAGTAGGGATAACATCTTTTGTATAGACCTATGTAGGCCTATCCCAACAAGTAGGGATACCATCTTTTGTATAGACCTATGTAGGCCTATCTCATCAAGTAGGGATAACATCTTTTGTATAGACCTATGTAGGCCTATCCCAACAAGTAGGGATACCATCTTTTGTATAGACTTATGTAGGCCTATCCCAACAAGTAGGGATACCATCTTTTGTATAGACCTATGTAGGCCTATCTCATCAAGTAGCGATAACATCTTTTGTATAGACCTATGTAGGCCTATCTCATCAAGTAGGGATACCATCTTTTATATAGACCTATGTAGACCTATCTCATCAAGTAGCGATAACATCTTTTGTCTAGACCTATGTAGGCCTATCCCAACAAGTAGGGATACCATCTTTTGTATAGACCTATGTAGGCCTATCTCATCAAGTAGCGATAGCATCTTTTGTCTAGACCTATGTTGGCCTATCTCATCAAGTAAAACGTTCAGCGTTTCTCATATATATATATTTTTTATTATTGCCTTACTTCAAGTCTAGAGTATTTGATGGGCCACGATTATTCGTTAAATTTTAATATTAGGCTGAGGTGTTTGGTTACTTTAGACTTAAAATCTGCTTATTCAACTTAGAAAATGTGTTCAGCGGTGTACAGTCTTCATCTAGGAGTGTCTACAGGATGTGTCTTACTGGCCGTGTTTGGGTTGAAGAACGTTACTGACATCATTATCATGTATTCAGCGGTGTACAGTCATAGAGTCTTCATCTAGGAGTGTCTACAGGATGTGTCTTACTGGCCGTGTTTGGGTTGAAGGACGTTACTGACGTCATTATCATGTGTTCAGCGGTGTACAGTCACAGAGTCTTCGTCTAGGAGTGTCTACAGGAAGTGTCTTACTGGCCGTGTTTGGGTTGAAGGACGTTACTGACGTCATTATCATGTGTTCAGCGGTGTACAGTCATAGAGTCTTCATCTAGGAGTGTCTACAGGATGTGTCTTACTGGCCGTGTTTGGGTTGAAGGACGTTACTGACGTCATTATCATGTGTTCAGCGGTGTACAGTCACAGAGTCTTCATCTAGGAGTGTCTACAGGAAGTGTCTTACTGGCCATGTTTGGGTTGAAGGACGTTACTGACGTCATTATCATGTGTTCAGCGGTGTACAGTCACAGAGTCTTCGTCTAGGAGTGTCTACAGGAAGTGTCTTACTGGCCGTGTTTGGGTTGAAGGACGTTACTGACATCATTATCATGTATTCAGCGGTGTACAGTCATAGAGTCTTCATCTAGGAGTGTCTACAGGATGTGTCTTACTGGCCGTGTTTGGGTTGAAGGACGTTACTGACATCATTATCATGTGTTCAGCGGTGTACAGTCATAGAATCTTCATCTAGGAGTGTCTACAGGAAGTGTCTTACTGGCCGTGTTTGGGTTGAAGGACGTTACTGACGTCATTATCATGTGTTCAGCGGTGTACAGTCACAGAGTCTTCATCTAGGAGTGTCTACAGGAAGTGTCTTACTGGCCATGTTTGGGTTGAAGGACGTTACTGACGTCATTATCATGTGTTCAGCGGTGTACAGTCACAGAGTCTTCGTCTAGGAGTGTCTACAGGAAGTGTCTTACTGGCCGTGTTTGGGTTGAAGGACGTTACTGACGTCATTATCATGTGTTCAGCGGTGTACAGTCACAGAGTCTTCATCTAGGAGTGTCTACAGGAAGTGTCTTACTGGCCATGTTTGGGTTGAAAGACGTTACTGACGTCATTATCATGTGTTCAGCGGTGTACAGTCACAGAGTCTTCGTCTAGGAGTGTCTACAGGAAGTGTCTTACTGGCCGTGTTTGGGTTGAAGGACGTTACTGACGTCATTATCATGTGTTCAGCGGTGTACAGTCACAGAGTCTTCATCTAGGAGTGTCTACAGGAAGTGTCTTACTGGCCATGTTTGGGTTGAAGGACGTTACTGACGTCATTATCATGTGTTCAGCGGTGTACAGTCACAGAGTCTTCGTCTAGGAGTGTCTACAGGAAGTGTCTTACTGGCCGTGTTTGGGTTGAAGGACGTTACTGACGTCATTATCATGTGTTCAGCGGTGTACAGTCACAGAGTCTTCATCTAGGAGTGTCTACAGGAAGTGTCTTACTGGCCATGTTTGGGTTGAAGGACGTTACTGACGTCATTATCATGTGTTCAGCGGTGTACAGTCACAGAGTCTTCATCTAGGAGTGTCTACAGGAAGTGTCTTACTGGCCATGTTTGGGTTGAAGGACGTTACTGACGTCATTATCATGTGTTCAGCGGTGTACAGTCACAGAGTCTTCGTCTAGGAGTGTCTACAGGAAGTGTCTTACTGGCCGTGTTTGGGTTGAAGGACGTTACTGACGTCATTATCATGTGTTCAGCGGTGTACAGTCACAGAGTCTTCATCTAGGAGTGTCTACAGGAAGTGTCTTACTGGCCATGTTTGGGTTGAAGGACGTTACTGACGTCATTATCATGTGTTCAGCGGTGTACAGTCACAGAGTCTTCGTCTAGGAGTGTCTACAGGAAGTGTCTTACTGGCCGTGTTTGGGTTGAAGGACGTTACTGACGTCATTATCATGTGTTCAGCGGTGTACAGTCACAGAGTCTTCATCTAGGAGTGTCTACAGGAAGTGTCTTACTGGCCATGTTTGGGTTGAAGGACGTTACTGACGTCATTATCATGTGTTCAGCGGTGTACAGTCACAGAGTCTTCGTCTAGGAGTGTCTACAGGAAGTGTCTTACTGGCCGTGTTTGGGTTGAAGGACGTTACTGACATCATTATCATGTATTCAGCGGTGTACAGTCATAGAATCTTCATCTAGGAGTGTCTACAGGAAGTGTCTTACTGGCCGTGTTTGGGTTGAAGGACGTTACTGACGTCATTATCATGTGTTCAGCGGTGTACAGTCATAGAGTCTTCGTCTAGGAGTGTCTACAGGAAGTGTCTTACTGGCCGTGTTTGAGTTGAAGAACGTTACTGACGTCATTATCATGTGTTCAGCGGTGTACAGTCACAGAGTCTTCATCTAGGAGTGTCTACAGGATATGTCTTACTGGCCGTGTTTGAGTTGAAGAACGTTACTGACGTCATTATCATGTGTTCAGCGGTGTACAGTCACAGAGTCTTCATCTAGGAGTGTCTACAGGATGTGTCTTACTGGCCGTGTTTGGGTTGAAGAACGTTACTGACGTCATTATCATGTGTTCAGCGGTGTACAGTCACAGAGTCTTCGTCTAGGAGTGTCTACAGGATGTGTCTTACTGGCCGTGTTTGGGTTGAAGGACGTTACTGACGTCATTATCATGTATTCAGCGGTGTACAGTCATATAATCTTCATCTAGGAGTGTCTACAGGATGTGTCTTACTGGCCGTGTTTGGGTTGAAGGACGTTACTGACGTCATTATCATGTGTTCAGCGGTGTACAGTCATAGAGTCTTCGTCTAGGAGTGTCTACAGGATGTGTCTTACTGGCCGTGTTTGGGTTGAAGAACGTTACTGACGTCATTATCATGTGTTCAGCGGTGTACAGTCATAGAATCTTCATCTAGGAGTGTCTACAGGAAGTGTCTTACTGGCCGTGTTTGGGTTGAAGGACGTTACTGACGTCATTATCATGTGTTCAGCGGTGTACAGTCATAGAGTCTTCGTCTAGGAGTGTCTACAGGATGTGTCTTACTGGCCGTGTTTGGGTTGAAGGACGTTACTGACGTCATTATCATGTGTTCAGCGGTGTACAGTCATAGAATCTTCATCTAGGAGTGTCTACAGGAAGTGTCTTACTGGCCGTGTTTGGGTTGAAGGACGTTACTGACGTCATTATCATGTGTTCAGCGGTGTACAGTCATAGAGTCTTCGTCTAGGAGTGTCTACAGGATGTGTCTTACTGGCCGTGTTTGGGTTGAAGGACGTTACTGACGTCATTATCGTGTGTTCAGCGGTGTACAGTCACAGAGTCTTCGTCTAGGAGTGTCTACAGGATGTGTCTTACTGGCCGTGTTTGGAATGAAGGACGTTACTGACGTCATTATCGTGTGTTCAGCGGTGTACAGTCACAGAGTCTTCGTCTAGGAGTGTCTACAGGATGTGTCTTACTGGCCGTGTTTGGGTTGAAGGACGTTACTGACGCCATTAACATGTGTTCAGCGGTGTACAGTCACAGAATCTTCATCTAGGAGTGTCTACAGGATGTGTCTTACTGGCTGTGTTTGGGTTGAAGAACGTTACTGACGTCATTATCATGTGTTCAGCGGTGTACAGTCATAGAGTCTTCATCTAGGAGTGTCTACAGGAAGTGTCTTACTGGCCGTGTTTGAGTTGAAGAACGTTACTGACGTCATTATCGTGTGTTCAGCGGTGTACAGTCATATAATCTTCATCTAGGAGTGTCTACAGGATGTGTCTTACTGGCTGTGTTTGGGTTGAAGGACGTTACTGACGTTATTATCATGGCACTTGATCAACGCTGACATTTAACCTATTAGGCGTGTGTTGGGGCCCATTTTGTAATAAATGACGCATTTTGTAATATGTACCCATTTTGTAACAAAAAACTACCCATTTTGTAATAAAAAACGACCCATTCTGTAATAAACCTAGATGCCCATTTTGTAATAAAAAACACCCATTTTTAAAATACAAAATAGGTGCCCATTTTGTAATGAAAAGTACCCATTCTGTAATAAATGCTTTAAAACGTTGGAATATGTCAAAGGTATTAAATATATATTTACAAATTTAAATACTTTTAAACATTCGATGACAGAGGGTCCACCTTGGGTGCGAAAAGTATCATTTGGGTCCCCTAAGTAGATGAAGTAAATTTCCTGTTTCCTCTTTTATGGTGGATCACAGAATATAATTGTATGACGGTTTTTGTTGCAACCAGAACCGCATGGTCGATTTCTGTAGGATGTGGTAGCACAATCTCGGGGGCGGGAAGGGGAGAGAAGTGGGGGAGTACATCTTCGTTCTCAAGTCGATTTCTGTAGGATGTGGTAGCACAATCTCGGGGGCGGGAAGGGGAGAGAAGTGGGGGAGTACATCTTCGTTCTCAAGTCGATTTCTGTAGGATGTGGTAGCACAATCTCGGGGGCGGGAAGGGGAGAGAAGTGGGGGAGTACATCTTCGTTCTCAAGTCGATTTCTGTAGGATGTGGTAGCACAATCTCGGGGGCGGGAAGGGGAGAGAAGTGGGGGAGTACATCTTCGTTCTCAAGTGAAGAGACACAGGCTCCTACGGGCCTAGACATTATTTATATTTCAATTGTACATACGTTCGTTCTGGTGTATTAAACTTGATGATGTCTGCCTTTTCTAATAATATTTAACTTAAAGATCGATGACCCAGTGTTAGAAATCTGACATGATAACAGAGTGTTTTCTGTTTTGAGACAACTCGCCCAACCCTTGTAATACCTAAAGGTTCAGTGACACCCGGCATATTGAACTTTGAAACAGTACTATATTAAATCTTCACTCGATAGGAATGCCTAATAGACCATGAGCCAATGAGGTATATCGGTATCATTTTGTGGAATAAGGCTCACAGTAGTTTTTAACAAGGTATGCATATCGAGGTTTGGAAAATGGGTGATAGCATTGGAATGGTGGTAGCTTTCGAGTAGTATCACCCTTTTCCTGACCCTATCCTGAACTAATCATTTTACAAATACGACCTATACACCGTAAAACAACCAACTTAAACCTAGTGCCACTTACAGTCCTTGTCAATGATATTTGCCACACCTGTGGTAATGTTAAATAGAATTTTAAAAAGCATTTAATAAAATATTGAAGTTGAACATTTTAGCAATGTTAATACCTACATTGAAGTGCCTACGTTTTGTACAATGCAATATTTCAGTTTCAAAAAAGATTTATATATGATTTAGTTTTAAAACGTTAATAAAAGTATTGGAATACATACAATTACACATGTTTATCTATTTTATAGAGGAATCCAAATAATTGAAAATAGTTTATGCAATTTATATATTAAAATCACTAAAACAGAAATTAAAAAAATAAGAATATTTTTGATTATTTGTAGAAACTGTATTTCATTTGCTATTGCTGTTGAAGAATACTCTCCCGACATCAAATAAATGTGTATAGTAACATGTTGTAATTATTATAAACCCGCCTCGGCATTGTAGTGGTTAAGTTATAGTAACATGTTGTAATTATTCTAAACCCGCCTCGGCAGTGTAGTGGTTAAGTTGTAGAACTCGTGACTGGTAGGTACTGAGTGCGAATCCCTTTACCGGCTCCAACCCAGAGTGAGTCTGACAACTCTATGGAAAGGTGTAAGGCGACTACATTGCATTATCTCTCACTAGCCACTAATCTACTGTTCAAGACTGACAGCCCAGATAGCTGAGATGTATGCCCAGGGCAGTGTCCTTGAACCTTAATTGAGCTAAAACACAAAAATATATGTCAGTGAATGAATTAACCATTGTAAGCAATGTAAAGTGTTCAGGGGGAAATAAGATAATCATATTCATTTTCTTCATCCTCATTTGTACTTTCCCCATAGTCTAGTAGTCTGTACATATCAGTGTACTTTACTGCCAGTTTATTTGCCACACACACGCAATCTGGCAGTGTACTCGTCTTTGGATAGTTTCAAGCCAGTAGATCCAAAACAGCCTCTGCTCCTTCTTCCTTTTCAATCTTCCACCCTCTACCAACAGGGCTTGGCACATTCCGTTCTGGCTCCAGATACTCCCCTCAATAGTTTGCACATCGAGGTCGTAAGCAGTATTTATAAGCTGAAAGCTCATGATTGTATACCTCAACTTTTTTTCACACAAACCAGATTGCATCGGAGATCACTGATCTTTGTGTTTGATGCACTGAGGACACAGAAAAGACATGTGGACGGATATGGCTTCTTTTCTTCTCCAGCCATAAGGAGTGGCTTGTGAAGAACACATGTCACATTCGAGGCGGGGCGTAACCCAATGGTAAAGCACTCGACATATGCGCGGTTGGTCTAAGATCGCCCCCCGTTAGTGGGCCCATTGGGATATTTCTCTTTCCAGCAAATGTACCACTACTTGTATATCAAATTCAATGGTATGTGAAAAACTGTCTATGGGATGATGCATATAAACGATTCCTTGCTACTAATAGAAAAATGTAGCGGGTTTCGTATCTAAGACTATATGTCAGAATTACCAAATGTTCGATAGCCAATGATTAATAAATCAATGTGCTCTAGTGGTGTCATTAAACAAACCAAACTTTAACTTTTACGTCACTTTTTAACAAAGTTCACTTCTTGGTGCGACATCTTTGACATTTAGATCACCACAATGGCTGGACAAAACGATTCTACATGCTGCCCAGTAGCCTACTACCCTGTTTAAATACCTACTCTACATGCTGCCCAGTAGCCTACTACTCTGTTTAAATACCTACTCTACATGCTGCCCAGTAGCCTACTACTGTGTTTAAATACCTATTCTAAGGCTGATAGAGCCGTCAGCTGCTTGAGTGAACCCATTGGAGGCTGATAGCCCAGCACCGTACTCACCTGGCTTCGGTCCTTGGGGGCAACATCTGTAGCTTGAGCATAGAGCTTGGTGCACGTACAGACATTTTCTCCCGTTTCCACACAAAGCCGATACATAGCTCCTGTACTCTTTGAGTTCCATGGAGCTGGTTTGAGTTTAGTTTCCATTCTTAAAGTGACAGACCCTAGTTTTTTAAACACTAAAGCATATTTTTCACTACTAGAGCCATTTTGTTTAAATAACTGAAACCATACTTTACTTAGATTTTATTATTTAGATTATCCATTTCTGTACATCCGAAGTGTTCTGGTCATCCTGATGTTTTTAATATCACAAAATGCATCTTTCATATTTATGGAGTCGAGTTTTAGTCTATATGTTTAAGGGTATTTCACCGTTTCACCGTCACAGACTATTGTTTCATTCTGTTGTGACTTCATTCAAATGTGTTACAGGTTTGTATATTAACTAAACTTCATCCCTCTTTGTCCATTCATTTTTTAATTTCTCGTCTCCTAGAGAGTTGTCTTTATTGACTGTGTACCAGCCTCGGTGGCGTCGTGGTTAGGTCATCGGTCTACAGGCTGGTAGGTACTAGTTTCGGATCCCAGTCGATTTTTAATCCAGATACCAATTCCAAACCCTGTGTGAGTTCTCCGCAAGGCTCAATGGGTAGGTGTAAACCACTTGCACCGACCAGTGATCCATAACTGGTTCAACAAAGGCCATAGTTTGTGCTATGCTGCCTGTGGGAAGCGCACATAAAAGATCCCTTGCTGCCTGTCGTAAAAGAGTAGCCTATGTGGCAACAGCGGGTTTCCTCTAAAGTACAGTGTCAAAATTACCATATGTTTGATGTCCAATAGCCGATGATAAGATAAAAAATCAATGTGCTCTAGTGGCGTCGTTAAATAAAACAAACGTTACTCTTTTTTTTACTGACTGTGTGCTACTGCCCACACTAATAGGCAATGTCGTGGAGATTGCCGTGGAGATTGTCATGGAGGTTTTAATTACGACTCTTTTATATAATTTTTTGCTGTTGTCTATATTCGAAATTGTTTTCCTTACGGCATAAATGTACTGATTAATCCGAACGCATTTTAGGACATCGATGTTATATATATCAAAACTAAACATTACTAAATACTATTATGTGATGTTGAAACCCGAAATATACTTATATACTTACTTACTTAATCTCGTTCGTGCTGAGAAGCCCATAAAGCTGTAACCAGAGATCGCCACTGCTGCCTGTCTTTTGCCACCTTCTCCAGCCCCCCCCCCCCCCCCCCCCCCCCAGCTCAGACTGCCCTCTCGGATTTCTTTCTCTACTGTCCTGCTCCGTGTTTCTTTCGGTCTTCCCCATTTCATTTTTCCAGGAAGGGTCCATCGGAGTGCCACTCATGGTAGGGCTGTTTAAGGCATTCTGATAGCATGGCCAATCCAACGCCATCTTCGGCGCTTGATCTCCGATACCAATGATTGTGTGGAGGTTTGTTTATGGAGTTCTTCGTTGGTTATGATGTTGGGCCAGAAGATATTCAGAATCCCGCGAAGGTGCCGATTTTGAAAGACCTCCAACGTCTGACCAATGGTCTTGGTTATTTTCAATAACCCTAACCCTAACCCTAACTATATAGATACGTGATAAAACATCAGTTGCATTTGAGATATTTTGATTTTCCCGCCGCTTACACTGCCTCTTGTGACGTCGTTTTGATTACGAGTCAGCTAGAAGTGTTCCAGGATTAATTTGAAAACCAATATCTAGTGTTTGAAACAAATTTGGTCAGTATTTTTGTATCTACTTAAAATCAAGTGTAATCATTGCATCAATGTGGTCAATTCCTGTCTATTTCTTGCTACATAATAATAATAATAATATGCATGCTATATCGTTTGTTTTTATATTCCATGTACACATAAACGAAAAACAGCTGTAATATTAAATTAATCGAATCAGGTTTGTCTGGAGTTGTGATAGCGTATCTTTTATAATTCGATAACATATATGGTGCAAGACGGGTTTTTTTTCTAATATCATTTTGTATAATAATAATAATAATAATAATAATAATAATGCATATATTGGTCGATAGTGTGTGTTCCTTTGATGTAATTTCGTTTGTACTGGATTGTACTTCACTCAATGTAATTCATTTTAGTTCGACAATTATTAAAACACGGACAGAAATCCTACAGAGAACGAAAAAATAAAACCCCTGAACGATTCCAATTTGATCAGTTGATGCTCTTGCTGATTGCTAAACTCTATGTACAGTGAAGTTACCTGCTGTCCAAACTACAGTTTTTCATAGATGGATAGATATATACTCTTGAGCCATCTTGCTACAGTGAGGTATATCATCCATGCAATGGGTGGGTACCGCGCAAGCTTTGTTCTGATCTACAACACAATGTTGTGAAAGAGCCGCACTTCAGAACACGAGGTCGAGTCGGCTGCTATTGGTCAGTCGGCATTACAACCAGATAATGAGAATCCAAACGATTTCCACCTTGTGTGGAGGATTCGGTGTTTGCAATGTATGGCAATGCTTGGTACATTGGTTAGGTTCTACAGACTGATCTAAAGGATATGGATACACACTTACCCTTCATATCAAATCACAAAGTTCGTCGTCAAGTTATCTTAAAATTGTCATCAAATTCAGGTGAAATATCGATTGCATTTAAAGAGTTAATTATACCACTTATAGGTAGACCGTTCAGTTAAAATAATTTTTTTTACAATTGGTTAAATTTTAGTATATATATATATATATATATATATATATATATATATATATATATATATATATATATATATATATATATATATGTGTATGTGTGCCCCCCTTACCACCTTTCCACGCCACTGAAATGTGTACATAGTTAAAAACGAAATAATGTGCGTGTTTGTCTGGGTTATATTTTTGATTGTGCGTGTGGCGTGTGGGGGCTTGTTTTGTAGGCTATTGTTTATTGGGGGGGGGGGGGCAGATTTGTTGTTGTTACTGGGGTTTTCTTGGGGGGTAAAAATGTTGCCGGGATTTCATAAACAAAATATTAGGTTTTTTGTTTTGCCTGTCACTTACGCTTATAAACATGTATACAACAATGTCTTCATGTTGGGCATCTACCTGCCTTAAATAATCGGCATGCAAGACTAACATAAATGTGTTTATAAAAAATATTTTGATGCAAATAGAACAAATACTGTTACGAGGTAGATGTTTTTAGGTTAAATTATATATTTAGCTGTTATTTACAAAAATGTACACTTTATACTGCAATGTGTCAGGCGCGGATGCTGAATTTCTGAAAGGGGGGGGGGGGTGTCCAAATGTGATGACTGATCTCTCCTTTTACACAGAACAGTTAATATAATCACGTTTCCCCTTAAAGGTTTTGGTCGGTTTAGAACCCCCCCAACCCCCCCAACCCCCCCCCCCCAAAAAAAAAAAACCCCACAAAACCCCCCACAAAAAACCCCATAATATAGCACGTGGGGAAGGGACTGTTCTGATCGGAATATTACATATAGTCCGTCCAATCTCCTACAAAAATGGTTTGACTTAAAAATAAAAATAAAAGTGTTTTGGAAATAACAATTTTTTTTAAACTATTTTTGTGTGTAATTTAAAAAACAGTCGGCTCAGAAATAAATAACTTGTAGTAGATTCCATAGTATGAAAAAAGTCCTTACCCGTGGGACGCATTATAAACTTATTTTGTTTCTATTATCTAACTATTACAACTGTGTTACTGTCACACAGTTCATTAACACTGTAGGTGTGTGTGTATGTTAAAATTAAATTATGATAATTAATGTGAGGCGAGACTGCAGCTTTAAATAAAAATCAAAAATTTCCATACAAGAAAACCAAAACAATCAGGGTGTGTGACAGCTTGTTAGATTCATCTGCTATATTTAACACATGGTCAATTATAACAAAACGCAATTTCAGCTACTTAATTTTTACCTGTATCATTCTTTATTTTTAAAGCTTAGGTGGGGACATTTTTGATGCCAGGGGCTGGCATGCATAAATCTCAGCTGAAAATTCACAAATAACTGTGGTCATCGGCCATACTTGCTGTTAGCGGAACGCGCCGGAACTGGAGAGCGGTTAGGCGACGTAACTCTGCCTAATTGTTTTCGTTAATTTCTAATAGAGGCTATAGTATGATATACGGCAATCATAGCCGTACGGGCTCCCATTTTTGTATAAGGGGGGGGGGGGGGGGGGGGGGGGTGGGGGGGGTTGCAGGCTTATTTGTTCCCGAATTACGACGGCAGTGAAAGAAGGTAACACATAACAAATGTTCAAAGATTATTTTCTTTATTTAAGAAGAATACAAATATAGAGTTTAGTAAGAAGAAGACTTTAATATTGTAGAAAAACAAATCTCTTAAAGCTGTCAACAGGCGCGGCTGGTCATCTCAAAGAATAGGTGACTTCATTAGTATTGCCGGGCTCTGCAAAATAAAATGCAATTGCAGATTCATTTGATAGTTATAATTACATTATTATCAATAAATAAATAACATTTCGAGTTCATGGAATTGGAACCACCTTGCGTATTAGACAGTACAAAATATAAGTAAAGTATCAATACTATGTACTATTTGAATCGTAGTAGGAGTAGGAATAGGAGTAGTTGTGGAAGTAGTGGTAATAATAGCAGTAATACCATTAGAGAATACTCAACGAGTTACGAGGCAATACCGTTCATCTTGCACGAGTGATTTTATGTTGTCCTTCACGAGAGCTAGAGAGACAGAAAGACAGTAGTAGTGCTGTTACTGGTGGTGTTGTAGTGGTAGTTGAACTGCGTGCATATTTGTGGATTTTTTTTTATGTCACTCGTATATTACAAAAGAAACCCGTCTTTTATACCTGAAAGTTCTTTACATGAAGAACATAGCGAGGACAGCGAGAAGCATGGTCGCGATTGAAGCAACCATCATGACCCCGTCTGAAAGGAAAGGATAGAAATGTTTGTTAAATGACATCTCAGCCCATTTTAGACTACGGCTCCAAGTCAGGCACGGTGGAAGCAAGAAGACATGGGGTTGGGGTGGGGGTGGGGGGGTGGCTGACTGAGATCGAGGGGGAGGAGGCGAGAAAGAAAGTTATATATATATATAGTGGTTTGAAGTGTACCTACCGCTGTTACACAACATGTTAATATCGTTCACGACTTCGACTCTGAGTTGTCCATAGACAGCATCATTGTTGCAATCGGCGAGGCTAATGCAAGATTTGAACTTGAGGTGTAAGCTGTAAAATAAAACCAATTATTGTGGGAATTTCGTACAAGGACACGATCTGACTAACAGTAAAGTCTACAATGTAATGTTGTGTATACATATTATGACGCTGGTATATATTTCACGTTACCTTTTATTGTATTTACAGTGGTTTGACCAACTATAGCCGATGTATTTTTCGTGCTGGGGTGTCGTTAAACATTTATTCATTCATGTTTCGTAAAGGTTTCTATGTAAGCTTTATATATAAAATGTATTCAAATGTCATAATATATATATATAACATAGCCAAATGTTTGTTTTTTATATATACTGACTACATGTTTGTGTTCGTTTGTAATACTTAAAACAACTTTTTCTTTTTTCTTTTTCTTAGTTGTGTTAAGAATTTCAACAAAACAGTGGCAACACCTGGCTATTTCAGCAGAAAGGCTACAGCGAATTTAATCGGTGAATTAAAAGAAGAAACAAAATCACCTACTGACAGGATTGCGTCCTATATTTCAATATACCAGCTGGAGAAACCTGGTTCAGTAACAAAATCACCTACTGACAGGATTGCGTCCTATATTTCAATATACCAGCTGGAGAAACCTGGTTCAGTAACAAAATCACCTACTGACAAGATTGCGTCCTATATTTCAATATACCAGCTGGAGAAACCTGGTTCAGTAACAAAATCACCTACTGACAGGATTGCGTCCTATATTTCAATATACCAGCTGGAGAAACCTGGTTCAGTAACAAAATCACCTACTGACAGGATTGCGTCCTATATTTCAATATACCAGCTGGAGAAACCTGGTTCAGTAACAAAATCTCCTACTGACAGGATTGCGTCCCATATTTCAATATACCAGCTGGAGAAACCTGGTTCAGTACCTTTAAGTGAATACAGTGAAACTCCTCTAAACCGGACACTCTCCAGACCAAGTACAAAAGTCCAGTTTTAAGAGGTATCCGGTTTAGAGAGGTTCTCTTCTGTACAGATATGTAAAAGGGGGCCAAGATAAACTTCCAGTTCCGGTTTACAAAGAGTCCGGATTTGAGAGGTTTCACTATACACGCCTATGGTGAAACTGTTTCCATTAATAGAATTTTATATACATAAACATGTAACCTTAAAATATAGTGAACAAGAGTTAAGAAAGAGAAACTCCTTTTATGCATGTGGTGATAAATTATTTTATGGAAACAAAATAATCAGTACAGTTGTAATTCAAACTAAAACATATCTTTATTTGTTGCCTTTAGACTTTTACCTATCTACTTATGACCTACCTTCCAGCATGCATACATACATACATACATACATACATACATACATACATACATGCAAACAAATATACATACATACATACATACAATACATACATACATACATACATACAGCAACGGCATGGGGCAATTTGTGAGGCCAGAAATGATTTAATTATCCCCTGCACCAGTATGTTAATATCTATGTATGTAATAGTCAACCTCGATATACATACAATATATAGATATTCATACATCAATACATACTAGCCAGTACCAGGGCTGCCCACTGTTTCATGCACGTAAGCGGGATCGACCGCGTAGACTGTAGGCCCCATGCATGTGGTTGAGTTAAAGATCATCCTTTTTATGGATGCCTCAATAGCTCAGAGCGCATCGTGGTTAGTCTCGCAATTTGCGTGCGATTCGGTGCCACAGGTTCGAGTCCCAGCAACGGCATGGGACAATTTGTGAGGCCAGAAAGGATTTAATTATTCCCTGCGCCAGTGCGTTATATGTATGTAACTGTCAACCTCGACATACATACAATATATAGATATTCATACATCAATACATACTAGCCAGTGCCAGGTCTGCCCACTGTTTCATGCACGTAAGCGGGATCGACCGCGTAGATTGTAGGCCGCATGCATATGGTTGAGTTAAATAAACTTCCTTTTTTATGGAAGCTTCGATAGCTCAGAGCGTATCGTGGTTAGTCTTGCAATTTGCGGGCGAATCGGTGCCACAGGTTCGAGTCCCAGCAACGGCATGGGACAATTTTTGAGGCCAGAAAGGATTTAATTATCCCCTGCGCCAGTGCGTTAATATCTATGTATGTAATAGTCAACCTCGACATACATACAATATATAGATATTCATACATCAATACATACTAGCCAGTGCCAGGTCTGCCCACTGTTTCATGCACGTAAGCGGGATCGACCGCGTAGATTGTAGGCATGTGGTTGAGTTAAAGAACATCCTTTTTATGGATGCCTCAATAGCTCAGAGCGCACCGTGGTTACTCTTGCAATTTGCGGGCCATTCGGTGCCACAGGTTCGAGTCCCAGCAACGGCATGGGGCAATTTGGGAGGCCAAAAAGGATTTAATTATCCCCTGCGCCAGTGCGTTAATATCTATGTATGTAACAGTCAGCCTCGACATACATACAATATATAGATATTCATACATCAATACATACTAGCCAGTGCATACATACATACACACATACATACATACATACATACATACATACATACATACACAAACACAAACACACACACACACACATACAGAGAGAGAGAGAGAGAGAGAGAGAGAGAGAGAGAGAGAGAGAGAGAGAGAGAGAGAGAGAGAGAGAGAGAGAGAGAGAGAGAGAGAGAGAGAGAGAGAGAGGAGGGAGGGACATACACACACATTCATACTAAAACATTCAGGTATCAGAATACTAGTATATATATAGCTGCCAAATTTTAATACAGGATAACATATACCACGAGTTATGATATCATACAGTGACAATGACATATATCTCTGACTGACAAGGTTCTAGTCAACTTACATAAAACTCTGTCCAGCCCGTCTATGCTTATAAACAGAAGAGTCTACAATATGTTTATAACCAACTTACATGCATAACATCAAGTTATTCTGTTCATCGGCCGATGCCCCGACCATGAGTTCATTTCGGCAAAACTCGGCACGTTTGACGTCACATTCGGCGTGTACCGTAGCAGCCACGCCTGTTCAATTAAAAGAGGAGTACATTATAATTGCAGTCCTTAATAGGAAATAAGCACGAAGATATGTAAAAACAAACTCTAAAACAAACAAAGAAATAAATAACTCTCACCTCCAATATCCTCACCTCCGGAAGCACATAGTGATATTGGACTTTGGGCCACCTTTCAAAACGTGATTATGTTATTAACTGGGTGTTTTTATATTGGTCTTGGTATAGGTCCGACGGCAGCTGTGTTGGTCCGAGCTCAGGCTGGATATACTGGAGATGACCAAAACTATGCAACAGTTGGGCAACAACGCCGACATTGTTAATTTTTGACGAGAAAAATTTAGAAAAACGTATTTCTCAGAAATTATTTCAAATTATGTTAATTTAGTTGTGTATACATTGAAGGTCCTTTATCAAACATTGTGAGATACCAAGTATATATCAACAAAAAATACGACTTTTTAGTGAAGTGGGCATTTTTTTAGAGCAAACAAAACTCCAACCCGTTACTTTTAATAAAATGTCTATTGTTTGGTAATGTATGATACCAGGTTCGGTTTTCCCAATATACTTAGCGGGAATATAATATTTTAATCACATTTGGCGTGTTTACATTGGGATATTTGAAACAATTTGAATATACATGTATTACGTTATTATTCAAAGTTGTTTGCGTTTCGTTTTTCGGTGGTTTTCTACCTTTCAGGTTTATGCTTTCATCTCTTGCATATTTATAACAAACCTAAGGACACCGATATATATTAGCACAATGCAAAGTGACACTATTCACAATAATTCTATTGTATATTTATATCTCATAATGTAATGTTCAAACATCTGCACGCACATTTTGAAAGAAGTAATTGTGTAACGTATTTTGTTTATTAGCATACCTTAAAACCAATTATGTACGTGTATCTGCTATAACTTCTCTCTTTCGAGTTAAAACTCGCAGAAAAATAAATATAGTATCAAAAACTATTTTAACACGTATTTTATAAGGTATACATGTTTGGTTGTAACATTTATAGAAATAAAAATTACATTTTATTTCATAAACAGCGACATTTGTCTTAGCGAATTCAAGTTCTTGGGGTGTGTTTTTTTAGACACGTTTATACACGTACTGAAACTAATCTAGTGATCAATTGTTTCTACTGCAGCCTCATTGATCTGTGCTTGTTATAAAACAAAAAATATATAAAACAAACACAGACACAGAATGTAACGTATTTTGTTTCTAATTGTAAATTAATTCTCAACATAATTTCACTAAATTTATGTGACAATTACAATAAAAATATTTAAATTAGCTATAACTACTAATGAAAGGTAATTCAATTTGGCTTGTTCTAGTTGATTTAAATTTGGTTATTGGCATTTAGGAATAAATTGTACTCCTCTTCTTTTTGACTGTCTGTGAATACTGGCATAGATTGGTAGGCTACCATTGATTTGTGCCTTTTGACGGGTTTCTTCTCATTAATTAAGTGATGTTTACAAATAGTAACGTTTTTTTGCGTAAATGATTTCGGTGCAACGGATTCTGTGCACACCACTTTATTCTCACATAACTCAGCGAATTGTTTTACGAACCGCAGTCTATTTTCCTTTGCTGGAGAGAAGACCGACTGACAGTTATATTTATAACAAACGTCATTTGTCGTTCTATTCTATAAATAGGTCAAAATAGTGTAACGTGTTTTGGTTTTTAAACATCAATTTATGGGTTTGAAATTTGTTCAGATAATATTGACCGTTTTTTAATGTACTTGGTAAAATTTAATAATATTTCATTTAAATACGCATAGTGGTCACATAGGGTTGATACATATTTTGAAAGCGATTAATGACTTAAGTCCTGCATGTTGTACATGCTACACAAAACTATAGTCCTCTTCAATTGTTTAGCCTATACCCTAAGGTTTTTTGCAAATGTTACGTTTAATTCCTATGTTCTTTACATTTGCATAAAAACGAACCCAAACTCCGACAGGTTTTATATACAATTCATCATCTAAAATGCACGAAGTTGACTTATTTTCATTTTACAAAAATATATGTATGTCTAACCTTTTCTTTAAACATATAGGTAAAATACATGTAACCATTCCATGTACATGTAGTATATTGAATCAATTTTGCCAATACATTATTTACTTGATTTTTGTTTTATAAATTATATATTTACACACAATACCTAACCAAACACAACTATATACGAAGCCAGAAGTCGGTGTGGTGTTGGGCAGAGGGCCACCCCTCCACCAATCGTGGGTATACAATATTCTGGCCACGTGTGTGTGTGCAATATGATGTCACAATGAACATCACGAGAGTAAGACCTCATCCACCCACTAAAAGGGAACGTGGCCTTCAGATGAACACTTGCCCGTGCATTAGTAAATAATAAATACTATATATTATTAATAGACATACAACCTGACAGTCATAATGTATCAATATATCTTATAGTTATTTTACAGTGTTTTATCCCAAATAGCGCCCAAACTTATTTATTTTTGAATCAGTGCATTACATTAATGACAAAACAGGCGCGTATCTAAAAGTTTTTTAATAGTGGGGGCCAAAAACCCGTTGTTGCTTTTGAACAGGTGGATGGGATAAACCTTCAGTTTTTAGTTTATTCTGTAATATATATTGTTTGTTATAAGGGGGGGGGGAGGGGGGAGGGGGGGCGTCACACGGAGGAGTAATTCGTTGTCAAAATTTAAAAATCGTGTTGGCGACATCTAAAAAAAATCAAGTTTTCTTTTTACCTTTGTCGGGTCAGAACTACGAACATATTTATTTTACCTATGAAAGACATAGATCTTGTGAATCGTCTGTACTTTTTTTTACAAAAGCGCCGCAAAAAAAAAAAATATCAAAAAAAAATATCATTACGTCGAGACAAATGCTGTCGAATTGTATTTTTCGAAAGTTAACAATGTCAACGTTTTTACCCATATACGCATTATAGCATGGACATTTAATTACCATTAAAATACTTTGGTTTATAATTAAATGGAAAACAAACTGACAGAATCACAACCTACTGTGAATGTACTTACTCAGAAAAACAATTAAGGCCAGGATAATATTCTTCATCTTTGCTTGAAGCGAGTTGACCGAAGATTAAATTATTCTAGAAGAAATGAAGGTGTTATATCTATTGGTCGTGTTCGTCATTGTGACCACGTTAAATTTTGGTTTCTAGGCAACAAACGTGAACAAACGTGACGTACAGTTTAACCTTTAATATTCATGACATGCAATATTGATCGTTTTGACGTTGGTCACTTTAATATTGGTGTGGTATGGATAACTGCAAGGCATCGCACACCAAAAGCGATAGTTATTGGTTCTTATTTCTCGTTCCAGCCAGTGCACCACGACTGGTATATTAAAGGCCGTGGTATGTGCTATCCTGTCTATAGGATGGTGCATATAAAAAAAACCTTGCTACTAGTTGAAAACTGTAGCGGGTTTCCTCCCTATGTCAAAATGACCATATCTTTGACATCCAATAGCGCATGTCACCTGGACTCCCCGGCTGAATCCGCGCCTGAATTGTTTATTGTTTAATGTTTCCAAATTGTTTCTTAAATATAGGTCATACTACAATATATTCCGCTAGGAAGGTGGAAAAGAACATTAGTTTCAAACACACTATAGAGTAATGTTTTGTTATGCAAATAGCCTTAATTATTTATAGGACAAAGAATCTGCATTCAAAACATACAGAGATGTTTGTAAAATGGAAATAAGTCAACTTCGTGAATTTTAGATGATGAGTTGTATATGAAATATGTCATTTGGGTTTGTTTTCACGCGTATGTAAAGAAAACAAGTACTGAATAGGAATTAAACGTAACATTTGCAAAACACTTAGGGTCTAACCAATTGAACAGGACTATAGTAACGGATTTTGTACGTTTCTGGCGACATGCAGAAAACACTTCTTTTTTAAATTCACTGATTGTTGAAGACAAATGTGAATAGCCAAAGCAAAGCAGGTATACCACGCTTCAATTTATTGCAGTCTAAGTTAAAGGCGCTCAGTCACGAATAGTTGACCTAATTATTGACCCAACAAAGTATTATATGACAATATATACATTTGATTTGTATCTAAAAGTACTTTACTGAACTATCTACATAACCAGCTTATTCCACTTATGATTGCTATTTTATAAAAATAATTGAATTATGTCACCGGTCCATAATTCAGAGAAAAATAATCGCTATTTGGAGAGCAGAGGTGTGACGTATTATTTTGAGTCACGTTACGGGCATCCCCCGAATAACCGCAGTGTCAAAACAATTTACCAATATGGTGTAACGAGAACGCACTGTCCTCTGCTACGTAGGGTAAATAGAAAAAATAACAATGAAAATAAGTTTTAAAAAATTAATAAAAACATGTACTGATTGATAATTATTAATTTATTTTAGTAACAGAAGCATGTTAAACGTTGACAATTCCGACTAGTTAGGCCTTTGCATCTATCTGGTAAATTTATCGTTTAGTCGTACCAAAAAAACTAAACGTCTGGATAACAAACACCTTCATTGTTCACCTTTTCAAATTCATTTTATGCAAAATATGCTATAACAGCTGACTTGGGATAGGAATTGTTACATTTTAAAAGAATAGGCTACTCTGAACTAGACGGTGTTTATATACGATGTGATAAAACTCAAAATACATAGTTTTTTTTATACCAGTGACACTGAGACCACTCCCGGGTCCCCCTCTAAATTTATGTAATGTTTCTGTAACAACCGCCCCCACCCACCCCACAGCGACGTGATTTTACCCACATTATAATACATGTAATAATAATAATAATCATAATCATAATCATAATCATAATATACACGGCGGTCGTTTATATAAAATTCTAAAATACATTATACGGTTGTCGTATATACAGCCTCATCACTACGAGCCTGTTTTGTCGTATTTTTTAATGACTTTTCACAAGAAGAGTTCCTAATTTTAAAAATGAAGCGTGTCATTGAATTCCCTCAATCGTAGTTCAATTAAAATCTTTTTGATCATACAATAACAAGGTTTTCCAAATAAATGTCATTTCCATTTATAATCCATATTTAGAGAAATAAGGCCCACTAAATTCGTGATTGAGCGCCTTTAACATACTGCGTCACACGGAGGAGTAATTCGTTGTCAAAATTTAAAAATCGTGTTGGCGACATCTAAAAAAAATCAAGTTTTCTTTTTACCTTTGTCGGGTCAGAACTACGAACATATTTATTTTACCTATGAAAGACATAGATCTTCTGAATCGTCTGTACTTTTTTTTACAAAAGCGCCGCAAAAAAAAAAAATATCAAAAAAAAATATCATTACGTCGAGACAAATGCTGTCGAATTGTATTTTTCGAAAGTTAACAATGTCAACGTTTTTACCCATATACGCATTATAGCATGGACATTTAATTACCATTAAAATACTTTGGTTTATAATTAAATGGAAAACAAACTGACAGAATCACAACCTACTGTGAATGTACTTACTCAGAAAAACAATTAAGGCCAGGATAATATTCTTCATCTTTGCTTGAAGCGAGTTGACCGAAGATTAAATTATTCTAGAAGAAATGAAGGTGTTATATCTATTGGTCGTGTTCGTCATTGTGACCACGTTAAATTTTGGTTTTTCTAGGCAACAAACGTGAACAAACGTGACGTACAGTTTAACCTTTAATATTCATGACATGCAATATTGATCGTTTTGACGTTGGTCACTTTAATATTGGTGTGGTATGGATAACTGCAAGGCATCGCACACCAAAAGCGATAGTTATTGGTTCTTATTTCTCGTTCCAGCCAGTGCACCACGACTGGTATATTAAAGGCCGTGGTATGTGCTATCCTGTCTATAGGATGGTGCATATAAAAAAAACCTTGCTACTAGTTGAAAACTGTAGCGGGTTTCCTCCCTATGTCAAAATGACCATATCTTTGACATCCAATAGCGCATGTCACCTGGACTCCCCGGCTGAATCCGCGCCTGAATTGTTTATTGTTTAATGTTTCCAAATTGTTTCTTAAATATAGGTCATACTACAATATATTCCGCTAGGAAGGTGGAAAAGAACATTAGTTTCAAACACACTATAGAGTAATGTTTTGTTATGCAAATAGCCTTAATTATTTATAGGACAAAGAATCTGCATTCAAAACATACAGAGATGTTTGTAAAATGGAAATAAGTCAACTTCGTGAATTTTAGATGATGAGTTGTATATGAAATATGTCATTTGGGTTTGTTTTCACGCGTATGTAAAGAAAACAAGTACTGAATAGGAATTAAACGTAACATTTGCAAAACACTTAGGGTCTAACCAATTGAACAGGACTATAGTAACGGATTTTGTACGTTTCTGGCGACATGCAGAAAACACTTCTTTTTTAAATTCACTGATTGTTGAAGACAAATGTGAATAGCCAAAGCAAAGCAGGTATACCACGCTTCAATTTATTGCAGTCTAAGTTAAAGGCGCTCAGTCACGAATAGTTGACCTAATTATTGACCCAACAAAGTATTATATGACAATATATACATTTGATTTGTATCTAAAAGTACTTTACTGAACTATCTACATAACCAGCTTATTCCACTTATGATTGCTATTTTATAAAAATAATTGAATTATGTCACCGGTCCATAATTCAGAGAAAAATAATCGCTATTTGGAGAGCAGAGGTGTGACGTATTATTTTGAGTCACGTTACGGGCATCCCCCGAATAACCGCAGTGTCAAAACAATTTACCAATATGGTGTAACGAGAACGCACTGTCCTCTGCTACGTAGGGTAAATAGAAAAAATAACAATGAAAATAAGTTTTAAAAAATTAATAAAAACATGTACTGATTGATAATTATTAATTTATTTTAGTAACAGAAGCATGTTAAACGTTGACAATTCCGACTAGTTAGGCCTTTGCATCTATCTGGTAAATTTATCGTTTAGTCGTACCAAAAAAACTAAACGTCTGGATAACAAACACCTTCATTGTTCACCTTTTCAAATTCATTTTATGCAAAATATGCTATAACAGCTGACTTGGGATAGGAATTGTTACATTTTAAAAGAATAGGCTACTCTGAACTAGACGGTGTTTATATACGATGTGATAAAACTCAAAATACATAGTTTTTTTTATACCAGTGACACTGAGACCACTCCCGGGTCCCCCTCTAAATTTATGTAATGTTTCTGTAACAACCGCCCCCACCCACCCCACAGCGACGTGATTTTACCCACATTATAATACATGTAATAATAATAATAATCATAATCATAATCATAATCATAATATACACGGCGGTCGTTTATATAAAATTCTAAAATACATTATACGGTTGTCGTATATACAGCCTCATCACTACGAGCCTGTTTTGTCGTATTTTTTAATGACTTTTCACAAGAAGAGTTCCTAATTTTAAAAATGAAGCGTGTCATTGAATTCCCTCAATCGTAGTTCAATTAAAATCTTTTTGATCATACAATAACAAGGTTTTCCAAATAAATGTCATTTCCATTTATAATCCATATTTAGAGAAATAAGGCCCACTAAATTCGTGATTGAGCGCCTTTAACATACTGCGTCACACGGAGGAGTAATTCGTTGTCAAAATTTAAAAATCGTGTTGGCGACATCTAAAAAAAATCAAGTTTTCTTTTTACCTTTGTCGGGTCAGAACTACGAACATATTTATTTTACCTATGAAAGACATAGATCTTCTGAATCGTCTGTACTTTTTTTACAAAAGCGCCGCAAAAAAAAAAAATATCAAAAAAAAATATCATTACGTCGAGACAAATGCTGTCGAATTGTATTTTTCGAAAGTTAACAATGTCAACGTTTTTACCCATATACGCATTATAGCATGGACATTTAATTACCATTAAAATACTTTGGTTTATAATTAAATGGAAAACAAACTGACAGAATCACAACCTACTGTGAATGTACTTACTCAGAAAAACAATTAAGGCCAGGATAATATTCTTCATCTTTGCTTGAAGCGAGTTGACCGAAGATTAAATTATTCTAGAAGAAATGAAGGTGTTATATCTATTGGTCGTGTTCGTCATTGTGACCACGTTAAATTTTGGTTTCTAGGCAACAAACGTGAACAAACGTGACGTACAGTTTAACCTTTAATATTCATGACATGCAATATTGATCGTTTTGACGTTGGTCACTTTAATATTGGTGTGGTATGGATAACTGCAAGGCATCGCACACCAAAAGCGATAGTTATTGGTTCTTATTTCTCGTTCCAGCCAGTGCACCACGACTGGTATATTAAAGGCCGTGGTATGTGCTATCCTGTCTATAGGATGGTGCATATAAAAAAAACCTTGCTACTAGTTGAAAACTGTAGCGGGTTTCCTCCCTATGTCAAAATGACCATATCTTTGACATCCAATAGCGCATGTCACCTGGACTCCCCGGCTGAATCCGCGCCTGAATTGTTTATTGTTTAATGTTTCCAAATTGTTTCTTAAATATAGGTCATACTACAATATATTCCGCTAGGAAGGTGGAAAAGAACATTAGTTTCAAACACACTATAGAGTAATGTTTTGTTATGCAAATAGCCTTAATTATTTATAGGACAAAGAATCTGCATTCAAAACATACAGAGATGTTTGTAAAATGGAAATAAGTCAACTTCGTGAATTTTAGATGATGAGTTGTATATGAAATATGTCATTTGGGTTTGTTTTCACGCGTATGTAAAGAAAACAAGTACTGAATAGGAATTAAACGTAACATTTGCAAAACACTTAGGGTCTAACCAATTGAACAGGACTATAGTAACGGATTTTGTACGTTTCTGGCGACATGCAGAAAACACTTCTTTTTTAAATTCACTGATTGTTGAAGACAAATGTGAATAGCCAAAGCAAAGCAGGTATACCACGCTTCAATTTATTGCAGTCTAAGTTAAAGGCGCTCAGTCACGAATAGTTGACCTAATTATTGACCCAACAAAGTATTATATGACAATATATACATTTGATTTGTATCTAAAAGTACTTTACTGAACTATCTACATAACCAGCTTATTCCACTTATGATTGCTATTTTATAAAAATAATTGAATTATGTCACCGGTCCATAATTCAGAGAAAAATAATCGCTATTTGGAGAGCAGAGGTGTGACGTATTATTTTGAGTCACGTTACGGGCATCCCCCGAATAACCGCAGTGTCAAAACAATTTACCAATATGGTGTAACGAGAACGCACTGTCCTCTGCTACGTAGGGTAAATAGAAAAAATAACAATGAAAATAAGTTTTAAAAAATTAATAAAAACATGTACTGATTGATAATTATTAATTTATTTTAGTAACAGAAGCATGTTAAACGTTGACAATTCCGACTAGTTAGGCCTTTGCATCTATCTGGTAAATTTATCGTTTAGTCGTACCAAAAAAACTAAACGTCTGGATAACAAACACCTTCATTGTTCACCTTTTCAAATTCATTTTATGCAAAATATGCTATAACAGCTGACTTGGGATAGGAATTGTTACATTTTAAAAGAATAGGCTACTCTGAACTAGACGGTGTTTATATACGATGTGATAAAACTCAAAATACATAGTTTTTTTTATACCAGTGACACTGAGACCACTCCCGGGTCCCCCTCTAAATTTATGTAATGTTTCTGTAACAACCGCCCCCACCCACCCCACAGCGACGTGATTTTACCCACATTATAATACATGTAATAATAATAATAATCATAATCATAATCATAATCATAATATACACGGCGGTCGTTTATATAAAATTCTAAAATACATTATACGGTTGTCGTATATACAGCCTCATCACTACGAGCCTGTTTTGTCGTATTTTTTAATGACTTTTCACAAGAAGAGTTCCTAATTTTAAAAATGAAGCGTGTCATTGAATTCCCTCAATCGTAGTTCAATTAAAATCTTTTTGATCATACAATAACAAGGTTTTCCAAATAAATGTCATTTCCATTTATAATCCATATTTAGAGAAATAAGGCCCACTAAATTCGTGATTGAGCGCCTTTAACATACTGCGTCACACGGAGGAGTAATTCGTTGTCAAAATTTAAAAATCGTGTTGGCGACATCTAAAAAAAATCAAGTTTTCTTTTTACCTTTGTCGGGTCAGAACTACGAACATATTTATTTTACCTATGAAAGACATAGATCTTCTGAATCGTCTGTACTTTTTTTTACAAAAGCGCCGCAAAAAAAAAAAATATCAAAAAAAATATCATTACGTCGAGACAAATGCTGTCGAATTGTATTTTTCGAAAGTTAACAATGTCAACGTTTTTACCCATATACGCATTATAGCATGGACATTTAATTACCATTAAAATACTTTGGTTTATAATTAAATGGAAAACAAACTGACAGAATCACAACCTACTGTGAATGTACTTACTCAGAAAAACAATTAAGGCCAGGATAATATTCTTCATCTTTGCTTGAAGCGAGTTGACCGAAGATTAAATTATTCTAGAAGAAATGAAGGTGTTATATCTATTGGTCGTGTTCGTCATTGTGACCACGTTAAATTTTGGTTTCTAGGCAACAAACGTGAACAAACGTGACGTACAGTTTAACCTTTAATATTCATGACATGCAATATTGATCGTTTTGACGTTGGTCACTTTAATATTGGTGTGGTATGGATAACTGCAAGGCATCGCACATCAAAAGCGATAGTTATTGGTTCTTATTTCTCGTTCCAGCCAGTGCACCACGACTGGTATATTAAAGGCCGTGGTATGTGCTATCCTGTCTATAAGATGGTGCATATAAAAAAAACCTTGCTACTAGTTGAAAACTGTAGCGGGTTTCCTCCCTATGTCAAAATGACCATATCTTTGACATCCAATAGCCGATGATTAGTAAACAATCAATGTGCTCTAGTGGTGTCGTTAAACAAAACAAATTTGTTTTTTACTTATTAATCTGTTATAATACTGATCACTTTTGGCTGTTTCAAAGCTAAGTGTTTTTTGTTTTGTTTAACGACACCACTCGAGACATTGATTTATTAATCATCGGCTATTGGATTTCAAACATGTAGTTCGGACATAGTCTTATAGAGGAAATCCGCTGCATTTTTTAAATCATCCGTTAATGGATCTTTTATATGCATTTTCCCCACAGACAGGACAGCACATACCACGCCCCTTGATATACTAGCCGTGGTACACTGATTGAGACGGAGAGGGCGGGGTAAGAGATTAGGTCCACTGAGGTGATTCGATCCTATGACGAAAGAAAAATAAAAGTAAATGTTTTGCGTATTCCACGTTAAAACTCCGGTTCTCGTCATTTAAGTGAATCTTGTCGAAATATCCTCAGAGCTCTCTCTTTTGCAGGCTTATATATTTCAGCCCAGATAGCTGAGGTTTGTACCCAGGACAGCGTGATTGAACCGTAATTGGATACAAGCACAAAAATAACGATAAATTAATAAATGAATGAATGGCACATGCACTGTTCCTTCATATTACCAGAAATGCGTCTTCTATACGGTCACTAAATGTCGGAATTTTTTTTGTTTTGTTTAACGACACCACTAGAGCACATTGATTTATTAATTATCGGCTATTGGATGTCAAACATATGGTCATTTCGAGACGGTTATAGAGAGAAAACCCGCTACTAATTTCCATTAGTAGCAAGGGATCTTTTTATTTGCACCACCCCACAGACAGGATAGCACATACCACGGCCTTTGATATACCAGTCGGTATTGGTGCACTGGCTGGAACGAGAAATTGCCCAATGTGTCCCCGACGGGGATCAATCCTAAACCGACCGCGCACCAGGCGTGCGCTTTACCACTGTGCTACATCCCGGCCCTAAATGTCACAAAGAATAAAATAAGGTTTAGGTTTTTTTTTATTTACGTTTATATGGTAGCGGCCATATGGTTAAGGAACCACACAAGAAATGAGAGAGGAAACCCGCTGCCACAACTCCATGAACTACTCTTGTCGATTATTAGTATATGTGTTTTATATGAATCATCCAACAGACAGGATAATATACACCACTGACTTTGTTACGTAGCACCGGCCTCGGTGGCGTCGTGGCAGGCCATCGGTCTACAGGCTGGTAGGTACTGGGTTCGGATCCCAGTCGAGGCATGGGATTTTTAATCCAGATACCGACTCCAAACCCTGAGTGAGTGCTCCGCAAGGCTCAATGGGTAGGTGTAAACCACTTGCACCGACCAGTGATCCATAACTGGTTCAACAAAGGCCATGGTTTGTGCTATCCTGCCTGTGGGAAGCGCAAATAAAAGATCCCTTGCTGCTAATCGGAAGAGTAGCCCATGTAGTGGCGACAGCGGGTTTCCTCTCAAAATCTGTGTGGTTCTTAACCATATGTCTGACGCCATATAACCGTAAATAAAATGTGTTGAGTGCGTCGTTAAATAAAACACTTCTTTCTTTCTTGTTACGTAGCACACTGGGCGAAACGAGAAGTAGCTTGATCACTGGGCTGCGTCACGCCTTTTGGGGCCCATTTTGTAATAAACGACCCAGTTTGTAATATGTACCCAGTTTGTAATAAAAAACAACCCGTTTTGTATTAAGTGCCCATTTTGTAATAAAAAAACTACCCATTCTGTGATAAACATCAGTACCCATTCTGTAATAAAAAACCCGACCCATTTTGTAATGAAAAATAGGTGCCCATTTTGTAATGGAAATTATCCATTCTGTAATAAATACTTTTAAACGTTGGAATATAACGCAGGTATTAAATATATATTTACAAATTTAAATAATTATAAACATTCGGCAACAGAGGGTCTACCTGTGGTGCGAGACGCCTAAGGTCGATCCCACTAAGTAGATCTTACGTAGACCAGTTGATATTCCCTGTTCCATCCAGTGCTCCACTACTGATATATCAAAAACTAGGTATGTACTGTGGTTAGTGGCCATTGCGGATGTGGTAAATATCTTCAGTAGTCTTTGTATGAAAATTATCGAAGCATCCGATTTATAATTCGGCAATTATCGTAATTACAACGTCTTTATTTCAATATCTGCTGAAAGGGACTTCCGACTATGGTCTTTTCCTCAGAAAGTTGATATTAATGTATGTTAATCTACTCCCCACTTTCCAGTGAAACACCTAGGGAATATATAATATAATGTTATATGCACCACCCCACAGGCAGGCTACCTGCCAAAGTTGCTGTAAAATTTAAATATTTAAAATAATAAAACATTACCCATTTTGCTATATTTCAAGTTCACTGTTAATGATTGTTTGGTATTTATAATTTTCACTGTAATTTATTCGCACTGAAAACACTATTTCTATTTGAACAGGAAACCAATCAGATCGTAGTTCATCTGTGTGGTGCGGTCCTGTCATTCGCTGGTATTGGCGTATACTTCTGGTTTCAAACTGCGCTGTCCTACATTGTGAAAACCATACCCGGATACTGTGGATGTGTGCGTCACTTCCGCCTGGTGTTGACGCTCATACACCTCTGCTGCTGTATTGCAAATATCCTTTTAAAAGTCTTTGAAGTGACGCTTTTTTTCATTCTAACCAGAACCACAACTGGTCCAAGGCCGTGATATGTGATTTCCTGTCTGTGGGAAAGTGCCTATAAAAGATCCCTTTTTACATTAGAAAAAAAAATGTAGCGGGTTTCCTCTGATGACTACGTGTCAGAATTACCAAATATTTTACATCCAATACCCGATGATTAATTAATAAATGTTCTCTAGTGGTGTCGTTAAACAAAACATACTTTAACTTTTTCAAGTGACGTGTTCAGGATACGGAGCGCTTGCGAACTATTTGAGTAGTATCAAAGTTAAATTTGTTTTATTTAACGACATCGCTAGAGCACATTCGTTTATTAATCATCAGCTATTGGATGTCAACCATTTGATAATTTTGACATATAGTCTTAGAAAAGAAACCCGCTACATTTGTCCATTAGTAGCAAGGGATCTTTTATATGCACCATCCCACAGGCAGGCTAGCACACACCACGACATTTAATAAACCAGTCGTGGTGCACTGGCTGGAACGAGATATTGCCCAGTGGACCCACCGACGGGGAACGATCCCAAACCGACCCCGCATCAATCGAGCGCTTGACTGGTATGATCGGTTTTTTTAATCATGTAACGTTAAGCGCAAAAAAAACCCCACCAGTCTAACGAGTGATCCCGATCGTTCGACCTCCTAAATATATCTCAGCGTAGGCAACGGAAGCGGAAGGAGAGCTGGGTAGCTGGGAGCACTGCCCCAACCCTTCCCAGCTCTGAGTAACCAAATATATGCGTCGTTCCAGTTGAAAAGTGAATTAATAGCTGACCGCTCCAATTGCTGACATGTTCCGACACTCATTAAAATATAAAGATATTTGATATAGATTTTAAAAATCACTTCTCAGCCTATAGTGTAAATTTAGTGTGTCGTGTGTTTCTGTGTGTGTGTGTGTGTCTGTGTGTGTGTGTGTGTGTGTGTGTGTGTGTGTCTGTGTCTGTGTGTGTCTTTGTGTCGGTGTCTGTGTGTGACTCTGCCCTATTTGTGTGTGTGTGTGTGTGTGTGTGTATGTGTGTGTGTCTCTCTGTGTGTGTGTGTCTGTGTGTAGTGTGTGTGTAAGTGTCTTGTAATTCAAATACATTGTGTGTGTGTAGTGTGTGTGTGTGTGATTGTGTGTGTGTGTGTGTGTGTGTGTGTGTGTGTGTGTGTGTGTGTGTGTGTCTGTGTCTGTGTGTGTGTGTGTGTGTGTGTGTGTGTGTGTGTGTGTGTGTGTGTCTGTGTGTGTGTGTGTGTGTGTGTGTGTGTGTGTGTGTGTGTGTGTCTGTGTGTGTGTGTGTGTGTGTGTGTCTGTGTGTGTGTGTGTGTGTGTGTGTGTGTGTGTCTGTGTGTGTGTGTGTGTGTGTGTGTGTGTGTGTGTGTGTGTGTGTGTGTGTGTGTGTCTGTGTGTGTGTGTGTGTGTATGTGTGTGTGTGTGTGTCTGTGTGTGTGTGTGTGTGTGTGTGTGTGTGTGTGTGTGTGTGTGTGTGTGTGTGTGTGTGTGTGTGTGTGTGTGTGTCTGTGTGTCTGTGTGTCTGTGTCTGTGTCTGTGTCTGTGTGTGTGTATGTGTGTGTCTGTGTGTGTGTGTCTGTGTGTGTGTGTGTGTGTGTGTGTGTGTGTGTGTGTGTGTGTGTGTGTGTGTGTGAAAGACTAAAATAAATGTGCATATGATTCGCCCACGCAGTGAATACATACGATACATGCATGTGTGTTAACATGTACATCTTGTATTTCGACGGGTTGTAGAATACGGATATCAGAACACAAATATCAATGTTTTAACGACTATAGTACGGTCTTGTATTGCGGTTTGTACCTCACATATACTGACTTCCGAATGGGTTCTCGTACACACACACACAAACACACACACACACACACACACACACACACACACACACACATAGATATATTTGATTATTGATGTATATTGTAAGACGATGATTCAAGGTACCCCAACCTTGACATTGCCAGTGATTTGGGGTAATAAAGCTTTATATAAATGGAAAAGAAAGGAAAGAATGAATGAATGAATGAATGAATGTTTAACGACACCCCAGCACGAAAAATACATCGGCTATTGGGTGTCAAACTATGGTAATGCAAATAAATAAAGTAATGATCAACATCAATATAAAAATTCAAGACTTAAACAAAAACAGTGTAAAGAACTGTGCAAAAACACAAATATCACAGAATTTTACGGATACTGAATCTTATTCAAAACTTCAATTTTGTGCTGTATTGGCCATTCTCAAAGAGAATGTGACACCCCTCCACCACGGTGAGGTTACAGCACACGCAGAGGGGGAAGGAAAGAAGTTCCCTCATATACTTTTGATATAATGTTGCATTGATTCTGTTAAGTTGGCATCTGATTTTTATGAATGTCCAACACCAAAACTATTTAAACTTACCAAGTCAAAATGAGTTAATTAAGGAATTTGTTATGCATGGCATTAATGCAGCTCCTTCTGCCTAATAGAAAACAATATTAATTTACTTCCTAATGTGGAAGGAATACAAGGGCAAAGATTCAAATTCCATCCGACACCAAAACTAGTATTTTGAAATATGCCCTGTACACAATACTTCTTGTGTACATAATAATATGGTATACATAATCCTTGCAGTGTACACACATGGAGTACACCTAGTGTAAAGAAAGGAAAATACAAATATATTGAGAATTGAGAATATTGTTTTTTGGCTGATACGGATTACGTTACTCGATGATACGGATTTCATTAACGAATATTTTAAACATAGTTATGAATCACAATATTTTTCACTATCCAGGCACGGCGGAAGCAAGTAGACATTGGGGGCGAGGGGGGAGGTGCAGCTGACTGAGATCGATGTCGCAAAGGAAAGTTTCTAGGGGGTCGGGGATATGCTTCCCCGTAAAATTTTGAAAACAAGATGTTCTGAAATGCAATTTCCTGCATTCTACAAGCAAAATTCATCTCTGCCTTAAGATTTACTACCAATAATATTTTTTATTCAGAATGCTTCAGCCCCCCCCCCCCCCTCCCAATGCTCCGCCGTGCCTGATACTATCCGCCGACGTCACGACAACGAAAACGCCAAAATCGATTTGATCTGTGGGTGCAACTAGCTCTACTAACGGACCTTTCAACTATTATGTAAAGTTCCAAAATGATTCAACTATACCAAAAACATAGAACAACACACAATTTTGCTGTGAGATTCACGTTGTTGGTGGTGGTTTTGTTTTTAAATATTATTAATATTTTTTTTAAACTCACACTCTCAGGTTCAAGATGTAAAATCTCACATCCTTAACAATCATTCGACAGACAACAAAACAAGATAGCTTTATATAGTCAAAATGTCCGTCTTGCTCTCCACAATGCAGACACTGGAGCCCATTTTGAGGGTGAATCTCGCGCATCTGGGGCGGGACGTAGTCCAGTGGTAAAGCGCTCGGCTATTGTACTATTTCTCGTTCCAACCAGTGCATCACGACTGTTGTTATTAAAGGTCGTGGTTTGTGCCACCCTGCCTATGGGATGGTGCATACAAAACACCCCTTGTTACTAATGGCTCTCTGAGACTATATTTCGAAATTACCAAATGGTTGACATCCAATAGTTGATGATGAACAAATCATCGTGCTCTACTTGTGTCGTTAAACAAAACAAACTTTAACTTTTGTTTCGCAAACATTCACTTGTCTGTGTCAAACAACATAAAATGTTAAACAGTGATTACAATAAATTGTCAACGCAACTGAAAGAAAGTTTGTTTTGTTTAACGACACCACCAGAGCACATTGATTTGTTAATAGTTGGCTATTGGATGTCAAAGATATGGTCATTTTGACACAGCAATAGAGATGAAACCCGTTACATGTTTACATTAGTAGCGAGGGATCTTTTATATGCACCATCTCACAGACAGGATAGCACATACCACGGCCTTTGATATACCAGTCGTGGTGCCCTGGCTCGAGCGAGAAATAGCCTGATAGGCCCACCGACAGGGATCGATCCTAGACCGACCACGCATCAAGCGAGCGTTTTCCCATTGGGCTACGTCCCGCCGTTACCAACGCAACTAATGAATAAACTTTAATAAATCATCATGCTCTTGTTGTGTCGTTAAACAAAACAATGTTTCATACACATTCACCTGTCTGCGACAAACAGCATAAAATGTTAAACAGTGATTACAATAGCTTGCCAACGCAACGGATGAACAAATATAATATATTGTATTCATCAGTAAATTGTTTTATCTTTTAGTTTTTTTCTTGACAATGAATGAATGAATGAATGTTTAACGACACCCCAGCATGAAAAATACATCGGCTATTGGGCGTCAATCTATGGTAATGCAAATAAATAAAGTGATGATCAACATCAACATAAAAAATTCAAGATTTAAATAAAAACAGTGTAAAGAACTGTGCAAAAATACAAATATCACAGATAGATACTGACTTTTACTCAAAATTGCAATTGTATTATTCTTTTGATGAGTTATTTCTGCACAACATCTCTAGTTATGAGGAGGTTGTGACTTTTTAGAAACTGCTTTACGAAAATGTTAGTTAAAATTACTATATATATATATCAATAGTGGAATAAACTATTTATTATACCCAACCTATTATATACCATACTTCCGGTCTCGTTATCATGGCACCACGACTGGTATATCAAAAGCCGTGGTATGTACCACCCTATCTGTGGGATAGTGCATATACATTATTCCTTGCTGCTAATCGAAAAGAGTAGCCCATGAAGTGGCGACAGCGGGTTTCCTCTCTCAATATCTGTGTGGTCCGTAACCATATGTCTGACGCCATATAACCGTAAATAAATGTGTTGAGTGCGTCGTTAAATAAAACATTTCTTTCTTTCTTTCGTTATCATGATTAATTGTGTTAAAAGTGTAGGTGTATTCACCGGTACACTAACACTTGTCCTTAAAAAGTGTAATTGTATCATGATATACCTACACTTGTTCAGAAAAAGTATTGTGATACCCCTAAACTTTTGATTTAACTGTACACCTGCATTTGAAAGAAAAAAAATCATTAAGAAATCATGTACTTTTAATGTCATAACTTACAATGAAATCAGCAAGGTATATCCGTTGTTTCTCATATATTTAATGACCACGTATTGATTCGACGAATCGCACGACTGCACGACTGTTACTTTCACTTTATGTCACGTTCGCAGTTGACATGTTCGGTAACAACGCATTGTCTTTCGAATCCTTCAATTTAGGTATCGAAATTGGGGGAATGTAGACGAATTGTAAAAACTTAAAGCAATAAAGAACTTGAACTTGAACTTATAGTCCATAGCCAGGGCGAGCACATTACCATTTGTTGTTTTAATAGCCCTATGTCTATGGTTAATAAATCAAGGTGATATACTTTTCTAAGAAGTAGCTTTTTGAGGGATGTCACCCAATAAACATAGAGAGGTGAGGACACATTCTTGTACAATATTTTGGGGTAGGGAAAACAAAATGTATCATAACTTTGCAAACAATGAACATAACCAAACATATGTTTATATAATAAAACAAAAATTGACGATATATTTTATGTTTGGGTTTAGAGGTTGGCCGCCAGACTGTTAACGACCTTGCATCGAAAGCCGTTATAATATGAAACAATTACTCTTTTCAGCTGGACTTTGAGGTGTATGGTTCGATGGCCTGGGGTGAGTGGATCCGCAACGCTGCTGGAACAAAAATCGACTTACTTTGTGGAGGATGGCCCGGCTGATGTAAACCAAAGACTCCGATGATGTTAGAACTCGGACCAACTGGTAACTGTTATTGATGTGGTTTTTGTTAGCCATCTATACTGCAAAAAGAAAAATGGTAAAAAAAGAAAAAAAAAGATAGTCCCGACAACCCCAAATAACAAATCAACAACTGTGTTGTCATAGAAAAACCCCGACCCCACCCACCAAAGAAAAACAACACCCAAAACACGCAACAAACCCCCAAATAACACTCGACATCAACTTCAGTGTCAACTATACCTGCTCTCTTGTTCGTTTGTCCTTTCTATTTCTGTAAGTGACGGGATGTAGCTTGTGGGTAGAGCGCTTGCCTCAGGTGTGATGGCTCCAAGGATCGATCGCCTTGAGCGGTTTGGGGTTTTGTCCCAACCAGTGAGCCGGACGAGTTCATCAAAGGGCGTGGTAGTTCTGTGTATGGATATCTTGCTGTTTGGGGTTCTGTCCCAACCAGTGACCCGGACCAGTTCATCAAAGGGCGTGGTAGTTCTGTGTATGGATATTTTGCTGTTTGGGGTTTTGTCCCAACCAGTGACCCGGACCAGTTCATCAAAGGGCGTGGTAGTTCTGTGTATGGATATCTTGCTGTTTTAATGGAAGGAGTAGACAATATATACTCTTAAAAAAAGTAGGGGAACCTTTTGACCACAGACATCACAGTAACGTAGGCGAACCTGAAATATTAATATTAATGTCAACTATTAGACCGAACATACGTTTTGACCACAGACATCCTAGCAAAGTAGGGGAACCTGAAATATCAGTGTGAACTATTAGACAGAACATACGTTTTGACCACAGACATCCTAGTAAAGTAGGGGAACCTGAAATATCAATGTTAATATCAACTATTAGACCGAACATACGTTTTGACCACAGACATCCTAGTAAAGTAGGGGAACCTGAAATATCAATGTTAATGTCAACTATTAGACCGAACATACGTTTTGACCACAGACATCCTAGTAAAGTAGGGGAACCTGAAATATCAATGTTAATGTCAACTATTAGACCGAACATACGTTTTGACCACAGACATCCTAGTAAAGTAGGGGAACCTGAAATATCAATGTTAAAGTCAACTATTAGACCGAACATACGTTTTGACCACAGACATCCTAGTAAAGTAGGGGAACCTGAAATATCAATGTTAATGTCAACTATTAGACCGAACATACGTTTTGACCACAGACATCCTAGTAAAGTAGGGGAACCTGAAATATCAATGTTAATGTCAACTATTAGACCGAACATACGTTTTGACCACAGACATCCTAGTAAAGTAGGGGAACCTGAAATATCAGTGTGAACTATTAGACAGAACATACGTTTTGACCACAGACATCCTAGTAAAGTAGGGGAACCTGAAATATCAATGTTAAAATCAACTATTAGACCGAACATACGTTTTAACCACAGACATCCTTGTAAAGAACGTTCAGGTCTGTTTATCAACACACCGAAACACATTCCATAGTTTGCACATGCATCACGCAGTTGTCCCGTACACATGCGTGGGGTGTCATTCTCGATTTTGACAATTTCCAGGAAGGTCCATTAATCACTGTGGAACATTATTTCTGTCAATCGTTTTCATTCTGTTGATCATACAGTTGTTGTTATTTTGTTTTTTCAGTCATTTTTATTTTTTGAATTTGCTATTTACTGATAAAAAACGTTAAATTTCAAATTTCACTTCTGACCCCAATCATCCTTCAAGATCTTTGGTGGTTATAAAACCTTCTGTAATACTGAACTACCGGTTGTAATGTTTGCCAATTAATTAACTATTATCATATATCCATTCCCCACAGCTAATATACCTTACAATTTTGGCAATTGTAAATTCTTATTAGAGTTCCCCTACTTTTTGAAGAGTATATAAACTCTATGAATTTGTTTTGACATCATTTTGAATTCGATTTATCATGGATTTCACATCCAAATGGGATAATATGCAAAGACACAGTAAACAGTTACACCAGCTTCTCCCTCCTCCTCCGCTTATATATATATATAGTATTTTTTGTGTGTTTTTTACTTACTTTATTTTCATTTTCCTAATTATTATCATTCTATAAATCACGAGAAGACCTAATATATTGTATAACTTGTTCCTAATTCATTTTTTTCTTTTTATAGAGCAATACAATATGTTTCATGCAATAAAATCAGAAACCAATCACGTGCATCAGTTCTGTTGGAAATGTCTTCAGTTGATTTGAATGCTGATTCGACTGACTTGCCTAATTCTAAACAAAAACTATTTTCCGAGGGCAGCTAAGATACGTTTTGTCCACAATTTAACATGTGGTCATTTCAGAGGAGATGTTTATTATTGACAAAAAGTCTATCACGTCGTGCATATATTTGCATATTAATGAGTTATCGTGCATATTAATGAGAATCCGGCCAGTTACCGGTTTTGAACATACTACTTTTACTCGACTTTGGCAGCGGAATTCCTTTCCTCTCTGTCGACCAACTAGTGATATGACCACATCTTAGCGGATTTCCTCTCCTCTCTATCGACCAACTATTGATATGACCACATCTTAGCGGATTTCCTTTCCTCTCTATCGACCAACTAGTGATATGACCACATCTTAACGGATTTCCTTTCCTCTCTATCGACCAACTAGTGATATGACCACATCTAGCGGATTTCCTCTCTATCGACCAACTATTGACATGACCACATTCTTGTGGATTTCCTTTCCTCTCTATCGACCAACTAGTGATATGACCACATCTTAGAGAATTTCCTCTCCTCTCTATCGACCAACTAGTGATATGACCACATCTTAGCGGATTTCCTTTCCTCTCTATCGACCAACTAGTGATATGACCACATCTTAGCGGATTTCCTTTCCTCTCTATCGACCAAATAGTGATATGACCACATCTTAGCGGATTTCCTTTCCTCTCCATCGACCAACTAGTGATATGCCACATCTTAGAGAATTCCTCTCCTCTCTATCGACCAACTAGTGATATGACCACATCTTAGCGGAATTCCTTTCCTCTCTATTGACCAACTAGTGATATGACCACATCTTAGAGAATTTCCTCTCCTCTCTATCGACCAACTAGTGCTATGACCACATCTTAGCGGATTTCCTTTCCTCTCTATCGACCAACTAGTGATATGACCACATCTTAGCGGATTTCCTCTCCTCTCTATCGACCAACTATTGATATGACCACATCTTAGCGGATTTCCTTTCCTCTCTATCGACCAACTAGTGATATGACCACATCTTAACGGATTTCCTTTCCTCTCTATCGACCAACTAGTGATATGACCACATCTAGCGGATTTCCTCTCTATCGACCAACTATTGACATGACCACATTCTTGTGGATTTCCTTTCCTCTCTATCGACCAACTAGTGATATGACCACATCTTAGAGAATTTCCTCTCCTCTCTATCGACCAACTAGTGATATGACCACATCTTAGCGGATTTCCTTTCCTCTCTATCGACCAACTAGTGATATGACCACATCTTAGCGGATTTCCTTTCCTCTCTATCGACCAAATAGTGATATGACCACATCTTAGCGGATTTCCTTTCCTCTCCATCGACCAACTAGTGATATGTCCACATCTTAGAGAAATTCCTCTCCTCTCTATCGACCAACTAGTGATATGACCACATCTTAGCGGAATTCCTTTCCTCTCTATTGACCAACTAGTGATATGACCACATCTTAGAGAATTTCCTCTCCTCTCTATCGACCAACTAGTGCTATGACCACATCTTAGCGGATTTCCTTTCCTCTCTATCGACCAACTAGTGATATGACCACATCTTAGCGGATTTCCTTTCCTCTCTATCGACCAACTAGTGATATGACCACATCTTAGCGGATTTCCTTTCCTCTCCATCGACCAACTAGTGATATACCCACATCTTAGAGAAATTCCTCTCCTCTCTATCGACCAACTAGTAATTCCTCTCCTCTCTATCGACCAACTAGTGATATGACCACATCTTAGCGGAATTCCTTTCCTCTCTATCGACCAACTAGTGATATGACCACATCTTAGCGGATTTCCTTTCCTCTCTATCGACCAACTAGTGATATGACCACATCTTAGCGAATTTCTTTTCCTCTCTATAGACCAACTAGTGATATGACCACATCTTAGAGGATTTCCTCTCCTCTCTATCGACCAACTAGTGATATGACCACATCTTAGCGGATTTCCTTTCCTCTCTATCGACCAACTAGTGATATGACCACATCTTAGCGGACTGTCGACTGTGATGATGAAGGTGACCAACTCGATTCTCGTCGTATAACCCATTATCACAGTGTCAGACTGTCGACTGTCATGATGAAGGTGACCAACTCGATTGTCGTCGTATTACCCATTATCACAGTATGAGACTGTCGACTGTCATGATGAAGGTGACCAACTCGATTTTCGTCGTGTAACCCATCATGACAGTGTCAGGCTGTCAACTGTCATGATGAAGGTGACCAACTCGATTCTCGTCGTATGACCCATCATCACAGTGTCAGGCTGTCAAATGTCATGATGAAGGTGACCAACTCGACGGTTGTGTTGTAATTGTGATTAACAACAAATGGGTTATACGGCGAGAATCGAGTTGTATGAGCGCTCAAACTAGCTAGTAACACCACAGAACAGTTGCGCCTCCAGCTCACTAAAACCCTAGCGAAAGTTTCAGTTTTATGACCATTATTTAATGCGATTTTTTTTTTTTTTTTTTTTTTTTTTTTTTTTAGTAAAATCGTATTAAAGGCGCAGACCCTAGTTTCAACTCGTAAAAATGGACACAAAGTTTAGTTAATATACAAACCTGTAACACACTTGAATAAAGATACAACAGAGTGAAACAAGAGTGTGATGTTAAAACCAGAAAATATCCTTAAAAAACCGGCTAGAACTCGAATCAATAATCGTTACCGTTAAAAATATGAAAAAAGCATTTCGTAATATTAGAAACAACAGGATGACCAGAAACGCTTCAGTTCCACAGAAATTGATAACCTAAACAATAAAATATAAGTAATGTTTGATATATAGTGATCGTAAACGGATCTAATAGTGGAAAATATGCTGTAGTTTTTAGAAACTAGGGTATGTCCCTTTAAATATATATCGATGAAAATTCGTAGTTAATTTAGTAGAATAATTTATCTGAAGAAACTTCGTTCAAAACTGAAAACCATCCCTAGACGATGGAAAAAGCATACTCTAACAAAATATCTATTATATTAAAAAAAAGTTTTAGTATCGGTATGTCGTATTCATTAATTATTACAGCGGAAACATTTTCAAAGTGATAGACTTTTTGTCAATAATAAACATCTCCTCTGAAATGACCACATGTTAAATTGTGGACAAAACGTATTTTAGCTGCCCTCGGAAAATAGTTTTTGTTTAGAATTAGGCAAGTCAGTCGAATCAGCATTCAAATCAACTGAAGACATTTCCAACAGAACTGATGCACGTGATTGGTTTCTGATTTTATTGAATGAAACATATTGTATTGCTCTATAAAAAAGAAAAAAGAATTAGGAACAAGTTATACAATATATTAGGTCTTCTCCTGATTTATAGAATGATAATAATTAGGAAAATGAAAATAAAGTAAGTAAAAAACACACAAAAAATACTATATATATATATATATATATATATAGAGAGAGAGAGAGAGAGAGAGAGAGAGAGAGAGAGAGAGAGAGAGAGAGAGAGAGAGAGAGGAGAGAGAGAGAGAGAGAGAGAGAGAGAGAAACAACAACACCAACTTGTTTCCTGAAATATATTCAAACCATACAAAAACAAATACATGTAATTGAAATTTAGAGCTAGTAACTTCCCTTTTTTGGAAACGGGAAGATGTGTAGTAAAACCGGCCTCGGTGGCGCAGTTGTTAAGCCATTGGACTACAGGCTGGTAGGTACAGGGTTCACAGCCCGGTACCGGATCCAACCCAAATGTGAGTTCGTAATGGCTCAATGGGTAGGTGTAAGGCCACTACACCCTCTTTTCTCTGGCTAACCACTAACCAACTAACCCACTGTCCTGGACAGACAGTCCAGATAGCTGAGGTGTGTGCCCAGGACAGCGTGTTTGAACCGTAATTGGTTATAAGCACGAGAATAAGTTGAAATGAAATGGAATGCAATGATGTCTAGTCGTCTGTCCCATGCTTGGCCACTGGCCAGATCAGAGACTGTGCGTTGATGCTTATTAAAACGTTACAACACGGGCGTGTTTATAAGGGTGACTGGTCCAAATTTCATGAGAAATTTACTCCTTGTTGAAAAAGGCACACCGATATTCATGTTATATGGAGAACTAGGACGTAGACCAGTTAAATTAACGAATCTAACAAAGAATGATTAGTTTCTGGACCAGAATTGTATATGACAAACAAATAAAACTATCGTGCTTATTACATGAATTTATGTTACATGACTCTTCCTTAAATGGACACAGCTATACTTGGATTCAACATATAAGACAATTAATTAACAGCCAAGGTATAACAGATATATGGATTTCCAAGTAAAATATATATTTCTTGAACAAATCAAATTAAGACAGCATGACCAGTATCTTCAAACGTGAAACAATAATATTGCAACTTCGTCTACAGGGAAAAGGTACTTAATTTTTAAAGATAATCTAACATTAGAAAAATATTTCACCCTAATACCAAAAAAACTGTGGATCACCATTCTCAAATGTAGAACATCGAATCACTACCTTCCAATTGAAATAGGACGATGGAACAACACCCCTGTAGAACATCGAATCACTACCTTCCAATTGAAATAGGACGGTGGAACAACACCCCTGTAGAACATCGAATCACTACCTTCCAATTGAAATAGGACGGTGGAACAACACCCCTGTAGAACATCGAATCACTACCTTCCAATTGAAATAGGACGGTGGAACAACACCCCTGTAGAAAATCGATTATGCACACTGTCGTCTCGAATGATACCTTTCAATTGAAATAGGACGGTGGAACAACACCCCTGTAGAAAATCGATTATGCACACTGTGTCTCGAATGGGGGGGGGGCAGGGGCGGGACGTCATCCAGTGATAAAGCATTCGCTTCATGCGCAGTCGGTCTAGGATCGATCCCCGTCGGTGGCCGCATAAGGCTATTTCTCGTTCCGGTCAGTGCTCCACAATTGGTGTAACAAAGGCCATGGTATGTACGTATTATCATGTTTGTGGGATGGTGCATATAAAAGATTCATTGCTGCTAATCGAAAAAGAGTTGACGATGAAGTGGCGACAGCGGGTTTCCTGTCTCAATATCTGTGTGGTCCTTAACCATATGTCTGACGTCATCTTACCGTAAATAAAATGTGTCGAGTGCGTCTTTAAATAAAACATTTCCTTCCTTCCTAATGATATTGGCGATGATTATCATTAATTATTCGTTTGTGCCTTCTTAAGGAAACCCGAACATGTTTCCTAAAACGATCCTTTTTATCTAAATCCCAGTACCCTGAAATTTAAAGAATTATTGACCAGTAATAAAATAGGTGTCCTAAGAAAATTCGGTAAATTAATTAAAATATTTAATGATAAATTCAGAAGACCGTAGATATATTTGTATCAATATATACCACACCACGCGACGCATCGTATTATTGTATTTTATATGTTTACCCTGTCCTATCTTGTCATGTACAGCATTGTTGTTAATGTTTCCCCACATGCAGTTGCCTAACGGCCTGGGTGTATATATATATATATATATATATATATATATATATATATATATATATATATATATATATATATATATATTATAGTAATCGTTCGCCCTCCTAATCATAACAGGTCACCGATAGACTTGGTTTATTCTGTACACTTTGTGTCACTATTTATTGTCCTGTTATATTTATATTAGATGTGTTAAATATATGTACGCTTCATTGTATGGTGATTGCGACAATTGGAAAATTAATTTTAATAATCGATGATGATGTTCAGTTTTTGAAATTACTTTTTACTTAATAAACGTTTCAAAGGCGTAAGGACCTTCTTATTACATTTGAGTAATTTTATTATTAAAATTTATTTAGCATATTATATTGTATATGTGACGTATTTTATTTTTCACACAGTTTATATAGTATGTTTTTTGCATGTATACCATTTTGAAGTGTTTATTAATATATATATATATGTATATGTGACGTATTTTATTTTTCACAGTTTATATAGTATGTTTTTTGCATGTATACCATTTTGAAGTGTTTATTAATATATATATATATATAATTATAACTATTAAGACGTTAACCTCCTGCATTACACACACACACACACACACACACACACACACACACACACACACACACACACACACACACACAATCACACACACAATCACACACACACACGAGATCTTGTTAGCCTATGCTCTGTGTGACCTGTCTTCTCCCTCCCCCTCTCTCTCTCTCCCCCTTCTCTCTCTCTCTCTCTCTCTCTCTCTCTCTCTCTCTCTCTCTCTCTCTCTCTCTCTCTCTCTCTCTCTCTCTCTCTCTGTCTCTGAGATTATATTACTTATATATTAACTTGGTTTTTGTATGAAATTTATATATATAAAACGAGTTTTAACAATAAAGCAATTAACACGGTTATTTGTAAAAAAAACAAAATTATCTTTACAAGTATATTTTTATGTTTGAATGTTTGTTCTGGAAGTATATAAGCAATTGCATAAATTCCTGCGTAAATAAATTAGACTTTCGTTAATAAAGATTATTAAGCTTCCTTTAGTTGTATTGTTGTTGTTGTTTGAATATTTTGCAACTAGCTATCACATATATGATAAAATACATCATATGGCCTAAAGATGTAAAATAAACCCACATAAACTATTTCATTTTTGGTTTACGTAGTTGTTATCAATAGTCTACATATAAAAGATCCCTTGCTGCATAAGAAAAAAATGTAGCGGGTTTCCTCTGATGACTACGAGTCAGAATTACCAAATATTTGACATCCAATAGCCGATGTATAACTAATCAATGTGCTCCAGTGGTGTTGTTAAACAAAACAAACTTCAATAGCCTACATTACATGTTCGCGCCGAATATCGCACATTAGAGCTCTCCCCCCCCCCCCCCCCCCCCTCCCTATCTCTATATCAGCAAACACATTTGGCTTTACGTATTCGTATGAGCATTTTGTACAAACATTTATCTCTGTTAATAAATCTACAGTACCAGACAAGTGTGCACAAAATGTTTAAGGGGGGGGGGGGGGAGGGGTCGGGTCATACTTCCTTGGAAAATATATTAAAAACGAAAATTCGCTCAGTACGGTTCCAATAATTATTATCTATATTTAACTCACACAGGAAGATAACTCGATTTGGTTTACAACAAGTAAACTCCACTTATAATGCAAGGGCGGACCCAGAAAATTGTTTAGGGAGGAGAACAAGGGCAAAATGGTACTTGACCAAACTCCCTGAAAAGTGCACTTCAGTGAAAAAGTAAACAAATTGTTTAAAAAGAGGCAGTTAACTTTATTCTGGGACATGTTTCCCTGGTGTATAATACCCCTGTATAATGTGTTATCCTGGCTGTGGGGTGGTGCATATAAAAGATCCCTTCCTAACAATGGAAAAATGCACCAGGTTTCCTCTCTAAGACTATATGTCAAAATATGCTGATATCCAGTAGCCGATGATTAGTTAATCAATGTGCTCTAGTGGTGTTGTTAAACAAAACAAAACAAACTTTCATGTATCTATATTTTGTCTTCCCACGGTGTCCATGAATGGCTTTTCCAATAATTATTACATGTATTTAATTCACCCAGGGAGATAACTCGATTTGGTTTACAACAACGAGTTCTCGTCGTTCAGAAGTGTTTCCACAACCATACGTATAGCCCGTTTACGTTAAAAGGGAACCGATGAATTTGCATTTTTAACTCTATTAAACGAATAAAGTTAAAATTCATATCAAAAAGTATTATTACGTTTTAAACCCAACTTGCAACACATTTTCTTCTTTTAAACCCTAATGTAAAATATTCTTTACAAATTCCCATACCGTGAATCGCATAAATCGGTCAAGCAGACGTTTTTGTGCTCGGTCTGGCTGAACTCGGCCCAGAAAACCCATGCAAAACCCATGGTTTTCGTAACATGTCTATAACCCAAGCATGCGAAAAGCCGCCAACCCACGGGTGTAGGTTAAGGTTTTCGTGACATGTCTATAACCCAAGCATGCGAAAAGCCGCCAACCCACGGGAGTAGATTAAGGTTTTCGTGACATGTCTATAACCCAAGCATGCGAAAAGCCGCCAACCCACGGGCGTAGGTTAAGGTTTTCGTGACATGTCTATAACCCAAGCATGCGAAAAGCCGCCAACCCACGGGCGTAGGTTAAGGTTTTCGTGACATGTCTATAACCCAAGCATGCGAAAAGCCACCAACCCACGGGTGTAGGTTAAGGTTTTCTATGTATGACGTATCCCGGGATTGACCTAGCGTTATACGATGACCTATTCTTACCTAACCCAAGCACGAGAAATTGCCCCAATTGCGATTTAAATGGACTATTACCACTGTACACATGTGACGAGTAAAATATCCCTTTTGATGATTAAAATTACATATTGAAGATATGTATATATTTTTGTAGAATATCAGTATATTTATAATCAAGTCCTCATATTTGTGGTACCAAACCAAATTTTATATTTCATAAATTTCGAACGTACGAAAAACATATGTATTGTGAAGTATAATGACAAGTGACTTCTACGGACATTAGCAATCGACCGCAAACACATTGGATGTAAGGTGGTTCGATCCCGCGACTCAAGCACCTCAAGAAGCACTCAGTCCACTGAGGGGTGGCACGTAGCCCAGTGGCAAAGCGTTCGCTTGATGCACGGTCGGTCCAGGATCGATGCACGGTCGGTCCAGGATCGATCCCCGTCGGTGGACCCATTGGGCTATTTCTAGTTCCCGCCAGTGCTCCACATCTGGTGTGACAAAGGCCGTGGTGTGTACTATCCTGTCTGTGGGATGGTGCATATAAAAGATCCCTTGCTACTAATCGAAAAGAGTAGCCCATGAAGTGGCGACAGCGGGTTTCCCCTTACAATATATGTGTGGTCCTTAACCATATGTCTGACGCCATATAACCGTGAATAAAATGAGTGCGTCGTTAAATAAAACATTTCCTTCCTTCATTCATTCACCCCTTCTATGTTAGTGATGCATACTATTGACAAACAACTCCAGTGCAAACAGAAATAGATGGAGTAGATAGCCACATAATTATTTTATTTTGTTTTTAAATATAGAGCTCGGTTAGATTAATCTTTTAGGAAACAAACAAAATGGGTGTCGACAACAAGCCATTACGCTATGACTGAAAGGATAAGGATAAGAATCGTGTGTTGTTTGGATCAGGTTACGCTTTGCCTTCATCAGTGCTCTCCCCTTGATGTGTTCTCCTGTAGCGTTCATTATTGCGCGTAGCACGCTATGGTACGTTATCTCCCTGCAATGCGTCTAACATCCGATCGAAATGTTATCTTGTTGTATTTAAGCGACAGTGAAAGTAAACAATATTGTAAAATAATTGCATGATAATAGGGTGTGAGTCCCCACAATGTATATATATTACCAATGGTCACGACATTTACAACTGATAAAGTCAGAAAACGTCGAAGCAAGTATTTGGCATATAGAGAGTATTTTAATGTGTATCAATGTATTGTGATCAGACAATGTACAGCTGCGGTTGGAAAATAATTATGTTTTGGAAATCAAGAAAATCGCTGTTCAAGAAATAAATACAGTAGTGAGAAGGGTAACGATTATTTCGTCTTTAAAGCTCTATGTGGCGCACGTGTATGATATGCATTTATATTGCATAGCCGTCAGTGATGTATTGGGTGTGAAACGTTAGTGCAGGCCATAGTATATACACGGTGTTGTTTCTGCAATATTTCTTTTGAAGTTACGTTAGTGGATTTACCATCAAACTAGTCAACTTTGTAAGTAGTTTTTTGAAAAGTATTTCCCCGTGTGTACAACTGCGGGGGTTTCTTTAATAATTAACAATCAACGCAAGCACACGTGGAAGTAAATGATTCAATAAAATAATGAAAGCATGAATAAATGGACAAACAAATGAATGAATGGATGAATGAAAGGAAGGAATTAACAGTGTAGTTAAAGAATTACCATTGAATAAAAAAAATAATGAATGAATGAAAGAACTAATAAACTAATACAAATTTTTTGTGTGTACACCACGTTTAACGAGAATGATTTCTGTGTGATTTTGTGTCGTAGGGTGTCGCCTTCTAAATGTAGCAGATTTCCTTTGAACACTACGAGTCGCAATTAGCAAACATCTGACATCCAGTAGCTGATGATTAATTAATCAATGTACTCTAGTTAAGTAGTGTAGTTCAACAAAAACAAACTTTAACGTTTTTAAAAATCCAGTATCGTGAAAAAACGCATTTCTCAAAATAATCGGTGTAAAAAAGAAATGTCTGTGTTGGGGTGGGGTGTTCGCACATTGATACTACACGAAAAAATTAACTAGATTAATAAACGATTAATGTACAACATACATTTTTTTATTATATGACACAATTAACTAGATTTATGAACGACAGAATGTATATCCTACATTGGTAATACCCGACAGAATTAACACAATTTTTGAACGACAGAATGTATAATATACATAGCATAAGACAACATTAACTATATAAATAAACGACAAAATGTATAACAAACATTTTACACGACAAAGTTAACTAGATTAATAAACTGCAAAACGTATAACCTACATTTTTTTATTTTTTATTAAGCATTAACTACATTTAAAAACGACAGAATTTAAACTTTACATTGATATTACACCACAAAATTAACTAGATTTATAAACGACAAATTATGACTATCATGTTCACTACACGACCAAGATTTATAAACAAATTTAGTAAACTCTGCGTTAACATAACACAAACAATCATATTTCAACTTAAAACTACGCAAGAAATATCACAATTAATTTTCTTACACATGTGGTTTTGTATCTATAAATTGGCTATTTAAAGATGTCGCTCTTCAGCCGTCGCGGATTTATTTGTTTTCTTAAAACAGCATACATTTAAGACACAAATGTCATATTTCTAGAGAAAACTAAATGTTGTCAATTGTTACATTTCAGACTCATAATTTTCTATGGAAATGGGTGGGTTTCACTTTGACAGAGTATGCCCTTTGTGAAACACTATGAGTTTTATGAGATGAGTTTTATGACATATACTAAGACAAAAAGTTTATCAATGTGGTAAGTGTAATATTAAATACAAGATAACTAGTCACTTTCAAAGTGAAATCAGACACTGGATTTAATTGATGCATCAATTTTGTCAGTTAACAGGATCATATCAATACTAAAATAAAAAGTTAAAGTTTGTTTTGCTTAATGACACTAATAGAGCCCATTGATTTATTAATCATCGGCTATTGGATGTGAAACATTTGGTAGTTAGAAACCCACTACATTTTTGCGTATAATACTAAATGAAGTGCGTAACCATCACATTATTGAATGTAGCTTGTGTTTTAAAGTATAATGTAGAAGTACTAAATTGCTAAACAGTTTTGTCTTAGTATATTAGCATGAGCATTTTTGTTTTCTTTTTATAAAGATTTCTAACTAGATAATTTACCATGCTACTGTAAATCAAAACCTAATACACGCTATATATAAATTTTATCAGTTGTTTATCTGTACAAAAGTTAGTGTTCTGCGTAAAGCTTATATAGTTTGTGTAAATTAATTTTCAAAACCCAATCACGTTCAAGTTCTCTGGCTGAAGTAAAGTTAACATATTCACTTAATCAATAAGATAACATTAAAGTTAAAGTTTGTTTTGTTTAACTAGAGCACATTGATTAATTAACCATCGCCTATTGGAGGTGAAACACTGGGTAATTCTGACACGTAGTCATTAGATGAAACCCACCACATTTTTCTCTAATGCAGCAAGGGATCTTTTATATGCACTTTCACACAGCACATACTACGGCCTTTGGCCACTTGTTGTTGTTGTTAAATTTTATCATGCTCCTATACCACTAAGGTTTCGAGCATTTCTATCCCAAGTCCCACCTCTGGATGCCAGAGGCCCGACTTGGGACATGGCCACTTGTGGCGCACTGGTTGGAACGCAAAATAACCTTGAAGATACTGTCGTGAATTTTCTCCCACTATAACATTTTCTAACTAGCAGAACCTTTTAAAAAAGTTAAAGTTTGTTTTGTTAAACGATACCACTAAAACATCTTAACTGATTTTCGAAATTTGATCATTCTGTCATGGTATATCTATTTGAGGAAACTCTAGTCATATTGTCCCATTATTAGCAATTGGTCTTTTAAATCCAGGGACGGGACATAGCCCAGTGGTATTGCACTCGCTTGATGCGCTATTGAACTAGGGTCGATCACTGTCGGTGGGCCCAGTGGGCTATTTCTCGTTCCAGCTAGTGCACCACGAATGGTATATCAAAGGCCATGGCATGTGCTATCCTGCTTGTGGGATGGTGCATGCAAAAGATCCCTTATTACTAATGGGAAAATGTAGCAGGTTTCCTCTCTAAGAATATATTTCAAAATTACCAAATGTTTGACATCCAATAGCCGATGGTTAATAAGTCAATGTGCTTTAATGGTGTCGTTAAACAAAACAAACATTTTTCTTTTTTTAACTTTAGTTTTTGTAATAGCCCAAAATGGATTTTACCTTCCAATATTTTCGTTTGTACAAAGATACCTGGACATGCAATTGAGTTATTATTTATGTATTTAAATTATTAATTTTATTTATTTATGTAGTTTATTTTATTTATTTATGCTTTTATGCTTGTATGCATTTATTTATGCATTTTTGATAATCTCAATTCATACAATAAGAATGTAAATATTTTTTATATATTTAACTACGATAATAAATATACATAGCTTCGGCCTTCATGCAAACATAGATAAAACTAAGATTATACGGTTTAGTAGTCATAAAAATAGCAACGAAATACTCTGTCCAGATCTAAAATTGACTTGGGATAAAGGAATGTTCACCTTACTGGGAGTTGATTTTTCTACTAATCTTACAGATATGGTAACTGTTACTTACAATAACAAAATACGAGAAATAGAAAAATTATTGATACAGTGGTTTAAAAGACTATTGACGCCATTTGGTAGGATAGTAGTGTAACAAAATTAGCAATGGCTAAAATTAACCATTTAATTTTAACATTCTAAAAATTTATTTGGAATGGTTCTATTGATAGAATAAACACAACATAATAACTAAACAATACGAAGAAGGAGGAATCAAGTATACATACATTATTTTATAAATGCATTAAAAGTGTCATGGTTTCGGAGATATATACATAAAGAATCAAAATGGAAATATCTTCTAAAACTAGTATATCCAAATTTGCATAAGTCCGTTAATTTTGGAACGGAATTTGTAAAACAAAAATTAAGAATATTGGATAATAAATTTTGGCATGACACATTTCAGGCATGGGCTATCTTTTTAAAATAAAATACAAATAACGTCATGGATAGATATTTTACACCAACCTATATGGTATAACGAAGGTGTGAAGGTCGAAGGCAAACACATATTCTATACAAATGGTTTGGAAAAGGAATTCTCTTCATATATGATCTAATTAATAATGAAGGTAAGAGACAAAAGGTAGACTACATACACAGGACACAAATGTTATAGAAATACAAGGACTTTTAAATGCAGTAAGGGACTTAATAAATAAATATGTTTTCAATAAGTATAATTGAAATATACAAAGACCACCATACCTATCCCGACAAAAATTCTGTTACAAGACAAAAAAGGTTGTCAAAGAATTTATATCATTCTTCCAAAAACAACTGTAAACCAATCTCACAAAAGAAATGGATTAATGAACGTTTTCTTACAAATGCGTTTAATTGGAAAAAAACATATAGTCTTTATCAAACAATAACTAAGGACACGAATTTGAAGTGGTTACAATATAGACTAGAACACCGAATACTGTCTACAAACATTTCTCTGTAAAGTAAAAATGCAACAAAGATGACAAATGTTTATTCTGTAAATCCGTTCCAAAAACTCTTATTCATTTATTTTGGTTCTGTCCATTAATACAAACATTTTAGCAAAACCTACAGAGATTGCTAAAAAAATAAAATAATGTACTCCTATTACACATCTTCATTTTACAGTTACAGATATACGTCAAATACATGATAATCATAGGGCAAATGATATATTAAATTTAATTATGTTACTTGCAAAGCAGTATATATACAGGATGAAGTATATTGGGGAGGTACCAAATGTACAATAATGTTTAATTACAATACTGAAAAGTTTCTTGCATTTCGCAATTGTGACTGGACCAGATTTGATCAACGGTAGTCGATCTACAAATATTTCATTAAATAGTTGGTGTTCTGGGTTAAAAAGACGAGACTGGGTTCATATTTTTAAATATATCAAACAAGAATCAACTTGCATTAATACAGAGAAAAGGCTTTCATTATTTACAAATATCTTTCTCTTACACTCTCTCTCTCTCTCTCTCTTTCCTTTCGTCTAATTCTTATGCAAGTATATATTTAAATACTTATTTATTTATTTTATTTTATTTTATTTTATTTTATTTATATTTTATTTATTTATTCTGTTGAAAATAATTTTGTCTTTCTTCCTCTTCTTCTTTTTGTTGTTGTTTTTGTTTTTCTGGAATTCCAATGGTATATTATAAATCCTACTCTATTACTTGCTCCCAATATACATCTCACAAAATATTTACAAAACTTAAGGTTGACATTCAATGACGTAATCGTACATAAGTGTGTGTTTTTATAGTAACAAATATTGTTTTCAAATTGTTGTACAGAATATTGTGTTTTCAATATGTCTTTATTAGTTAAATGTATAAATATAGCTTTTGACCACTTATTTTGTAAGGTGGTGAATTAGGAGTCCCCAATCCTAACATTACTATTGGGGTATATACTGTGTATTCACTGTACAACCACGAAGTCAAGGCTCCCCATCCTTGACAGTCAGATTGAGCTGGGGATAATAAATGATGTATAATGAAAAAGAAAAAAAGAGAAAAAACTTTGAGATACAACAAAAATAACAGCCGGTAAATAAGAACGAATGAATAAATAAATTAATTAATGTTTAACGACACCCCACCACAACCATACGCAACAAATATTATATGAATATGATTCAATACATTATAAATAAAAATAAATATAATTATGTAAAAACATGGTATGTTGGAAACAAAGGCGCGAACACTGATATTCTAAACAAAGAAAACTCATTTAGTTTGTAATCATGGTCCATAAAAATGACATTGTTAGTCGGAAATATTTTAACAAACTGAGAACAGTACATTGAAGTGATGGTATATTTAAATTTTATAATTATATGTATGTCTATGTTCACATATTTATTGTTATGTATTTTCACCTGTCTCTCTGCGGGTTTTTTGTTTTTTGTTTTGTTGTTGTTGTTTGTGTTTTGTTTTTGTTTTTTGAAATCGTGCAATCACTATAAGTATTGCCAATGTTATAAGATAACTAGATACATTTCTATATTTCAGTCACTGACCAAAAATATAGCTTTTGGGACGGAACTACGTTTACACTGGTTATGATCAGCACAGGAATGTTGTATTGTTCAAAGTTAAAAACCGTTTTGAATACATACTATTCTGAAAAACCTTAAAGTTGTGAAATAAAATAGTTCACTTCCTTAATTTTTGGTTTTATGAGGATAGCAGGATAAATAAAATAACAGGTTACTATCGTGATATTTTGGCTTTTTCCTACTAGGTCGAATGATGAATGCCGCTCGGCAAAGCCTCGATGTATTCGCCATTCTAACTTTCGCATGATAAAGCCAATATATCTCGACAGTAACCAGTTATTCTTTGTATATTATTGTCATCTTATTAAACGTAATTAAGATAACATAAAGTTTATTGAAAACATATTTCATTGCATAAACAACAAAAGGATTGGGCACAAGTTCCCCAACTTACTAGGCCCTCTCCTATATACATGTACATACAATATAATGGCGACAATTACTTAATTGTAATATAATAGTAATGTATACATATATGTACTATTACAATTTGTATATAAATTTATTTCAACAACAATCAAATTGAGGGAAAGAAGGTATTATATACAACAGGATTTTGAAGGAAACTAAATACACGAAGAGAAACAAAGAAGTACATGTGCAGTCAAACCATTAGACCATGTGTTCATTTCATTTCATTAGTCATTTCAACTTATTTTAGTGCTTATATCCAATTAAGGTTCAAGCACGCTGCCCTGGACACTCACCTCAGCTATCTGAGCTGTCTGTCCAGGACAGTGGGTTAGTTGTTAATTGTTAGTGGTTAGTGAGAGAGTCGTGGGCGTAGTGTCCTTACACCTACCCATTGAGTCGTTAAAACTCCCTCTAGGTGGGAGCCGGTAACGGGCTGCAAACCCTGGAACGAATGTTCCAATAGTTTTATTATCTGCAAATAGTCTCGTTGCAGAGTCTAGTTAATCGTTAATATAGAGTAAAAAGAGGAAGGGACTTTTTAAAGGCAGTTGTAAATTTATTGGTTGTACATGTTGCAACGAGTTTCAAAGAACCTGCCTCTGTTGCTTATATGTTTACATTGAAAGAAATATTGAATACTGTTTTCTGTATAATATCTAGTCACACGAAGGATCTATAGTAAGCCCACATCTGTACAGATCTGCATTTAAGGCAATACACCCATGTTGTAACCTTGTGTGTAATAGGTTTTAGCGTAGTCTCCCACGCCAAAAGTATGATTGAACCACATCTACCGTTGTTGGTGTTACTACTTTTTGAAACGATGATATAGTTTCAGAGTCTCTAATTACTGGATTTAAATTATTCCCAAAATCAATTGTTGAATAAATAAATGAAGATTTTAATAAATGTGTTCTCGAATACGGTGTTGATATGTTTTCCCGACTTCTTAGTATGCAAGGGACTCTTTGTTCCACACTTTCTGGAATACAATCAGTTAAGAAATTGGAAATTAAAAATAGTGCATAATATGTTTGCTTTTCTTGTTTCACTTACAGTAGTCAAACATTTTTAAACATAGAACAAATGACGTGGGACAAATTTGATCATGCTAGTGATTATTCTAGCTGCTTCTAACCGTATTTTTCTCTAATGTATCTGCATCTAATTGGGACCAGCCACCCTATATCTGAGAAGCATATTCTAAAACAGGTGGTATGAAAGCTATATAATTATATTCTCATTAACGTTTAGCGATTTAATAACATTTTGTATTTCTTTAATACCGAAATCATTACTGACGCATATTTACACGCAGATTGAATATGAATGAACTATTTTGCATAATTTTACCTTTACAGTTGTGTTACCAAACTCAATATGTAGCTCATTAAGCATTCTTTGAGAAAATAACAATGCATTAGTTTCGTTCTGATTCATCGTAACTTTCCATTTTTGCGATCATTTATACTGTTTGGCTAAATTAATATTCATATTATGTTCTAGGTTTGAACTGTCTCTAGATGATGTTGCAATAGTTTTATCATCCGCAAATAGTCTGATTGCACAGTCTAGTTCGTCAGTAATATCGTTAATATGGACTAAAAACAGAAAGGGACCCAACGCGGAGCCTTGAGTCACTTCTGCCTTCAGTATTCCATAACTTGTAGCGTTTTATTGATATACACTTTCTGTTTTCTGTCAGAAATATAATTGCTGATTCATTTTAAAAGACTAATATTGATCACATATTGTTTAAGTTCATAGATTAATCTTCTGTGCTATACCTTGTCGAAAGCTGTGGACATGTCACAAAATACAGCACAATTTGTGTTTTATTAATGTCTAGAGATTTACAGATTGTATTATATATTTCAGTTAGTTTATAACCAACACTATGGTCTGATCGGGAGTAACACACAGTTCAGTTCAATCCAATTCAATTTGTTGTTGATTTTGTGTTTGTTTTTTATTATTCAGGTGAATATGGTGAAATGGAAAGAAGTCGTATTTGTGTTAACTGTCGTAGCTGTATCGATTAACACGGTACAAGGTTAGGCTATTATTAGTAGTAATTATTAGTTGTAGTTATGATCATCATCAATATGAAAGAATTAATTTTAAGATATATTCTGCATTTATAGACTAATTGTTAAACATCCATCCATTAATACGTTCATTTAATCAGTCATTCACATGGTAACGTTTATTTGATAAAGTAGCCTTCCATTGATTGATTGATTGATTTGATTTGATTTGATTTGATTTGCTTTGCTTTGCTTTGCTTTGCTTGGCTTGGCTTGGCTTGGCTTTGAGTTGATTGATTGATTGATTGACTGATGGATGGATGTCTGGATGGTTGGCTGATTGATTGATTGACTGACTGATTGGTTGGTTGGCTGGCTGGCTGGCTGGCTGACTGACTGACTGATTGATTGATTCAATCAAAAATTCAATAAGTCAATTAATCTAGAGCAGTGGCCAAGTTAAAAAAAAATTGCCTTATTGCCTGTGGTAGGCAACCCCCTAAAATGTTTAACCTTCTGATATAATCTTGTATTGCTACAGATTTCTTATTGTTTAAAATATAAAAACAAACTTGGTATAGAAAATAGAGCATAATCATATTTATCCTATAACTTACCCATCATATCCATGTTATAAACTCATGTGATAATTTACTTTATTAACCGGTTAATAATGTTGTGCAAATTTGCAAGGTCTCAAGGTAATGTGTTGTCGTGGATGGGTTATTTGCTTACCAGCCATCAAGACCCGTGTAGGCCTACTTGAGCGTAACGTTTTTAAAGATTTATTTAAAATGCGTGACGTCAAACTAATCTGTGCTAATCGTGATGACGTCATATCATCGATGGTGGCGACTTTAGTACTGTGATTTACTAAAAAAAATAATTAAATTGTTATTTTAGAAGTGTTATAGGATAAACAGAATTCGCTACTCGTGTTTTTTAATAATATTTATGTAAAATATCAACCTCGTCTAGTTAATCGGTATTTGTCTCGGCAGAGCCTCGACAAATACGAATTAATACTCGGTTGATATTTTCCATCTTAAAAAAATACTCGTGACGAATCCTCTATATATTAATTAGCTAATTTGCTTATTCATAAATTACCGTCAATGGTATTTTTATTCTAAAAATTCATATCGGGACTTCAGACTTTTATTCCAGAAATCTGCAAATTATAACAGAACATTAAATATTTCACTTTTTGAAAGGTGTGAACACATTTTAATCCAAAAGTACTCTTTCTGGTCAAATTTAATAAAAATAACGTTAGTTTTGTGTCTCGTTTCATTGATAATGAAAAAAATCCACATGCATTTTATTATTACTAAAATAGACATATATCTGTTAATTGTCAAAATGGATCATCAAACGTGATATCAAGGTACTGCATATTTTCGGATTAACTAAATTCTTATTTACAATATGCTAATTGCCTAATTTGCATGTTTATAAATGAACGTAAATGGTCTTCTGTACGAAAAAATCGCGAAATAATTTAACATTTCACCCAGAATGCTAAAAATGTTAAATATATAGAGACTATTTCATGGGGATTTTTACTTATACGATTTTTATGTCAACAAGTGATGTGTGAAAAACATGTTTTTACGAATTGCCTCGCAATGAGTGAAAATATGGTTTTCACACATCACGAGTATTTATTATATTCATCTTTCCTAATTTTTTGACAATATCGTTTGCGTTTTGTTAATATCTTTCGTTTATCCTATGGAAAACACGTAGCGCTTTGATCTATTTTTTCCTATGTGAACTTTTCTGAAAAATATACTTGACCATAGACTTTTAAAAGAAAATTGAATAAAAATTATATTTATTTAATTATTAAATTAACATTTATTTAATAATACTTCTGTGCAAACATACTTGACAAAGCGATCCTCCAAAACCCCTCACAAAAAAAACCCCCGAATCGAAGGCCGTTAAATTCTTACACTTACACTCAATGACACTACATTGTGTCATCATTAATTAGCTTCGTATTCAATTCATTTTTAGATATTTTATCGTAATTGCACTTCATATCCCTGTTACATAGGTACAGTTGTTTTTAAAAAAAAGTTTCCAATACGATAAGATGCATTGGTAATCATCAAATTTAAATACGAAGAATCGAGACAAAGGGATATAATTTAATCATGCACTTTTACAAAACAAATTTAATACGATATCTATATTTTGACTGTAGCTACAATACAGTGTCAATATGACTTTTTACCGGATATCACTGTTATGGTTTCCATCGATCTATATATTTCATTGCTATGTATATAATTAACTAAAACATTTACTTTGTATAATTGTTTGCATAATTACCGAAAGTACCAATAAAAAATAAAGTCTCATATTTTAAAAAGTTCAAATTTTAATATATTTAGAATTTTTAGTATTGTGAGTGAAATACCGAAATATTTTGCTACTTTGTTCAGGAGGTTGGAAATGTGGTGTTTTAAAAACTTTAAATACAATATTTCCTAGAGAAAACATGCCCCCTAACACCCTTAAAAGGATCATGTTTTCAAATCCATGTATTTTCATTCTCCAGACCATCGCACTGACGATGCCAAAGACCGTGGTATTTGCTATCCTGTCTCTTGGATGGTACACATAAAATAGCCCTTGATACTATTGAAAATATGTAGCAGGTTTCCTCTCTAAGACTTTAAGTCAGATTTACCAAATATTTGATATCCAATAGCCGATGATTAATAAATTAATGTGCGTTAGTGGTGTCATTAAACAAAACAAACTCTTTAAAAAAAAAACACTCCATGGGCCATCTAGCTCGAATACCTCTAGGTAGTACTAAACCAAATAACTTCCGACTGGGTCAAAGGTCGATAGAGCAGTTAATACCACAAGCGTGTTTGTTATAACAAAAATTAGCTTCATCTGAGTCTGGTAGCTTTGTGCTTGGAACATGATGGGGTACCTGTAAAAGAAGGTACTCAAACTTTGTGCGGAACTAGGATAGTCATTGACGCTACACCTAGTCTATGGAATGAGCAGCTTAACCCCCAATTTTATTTTCTGATTTACTTTAAGGGTAGGGGTGGTGGTATTTATATGTGTAATGATTATATCGATTGATATGCTGCAAGTAGGAGTTTTAGCCACATATGTTATTGTTGTCGTCTATGGAATTTCATTTAATGGTGCACACCTTCTAGCGTTAATCTATTATATGTTATTCTCACACTCAATGGGGCGTGACATAGCCCAGTGGTTAAGCGCTCGCTTTTTGCGCGGTCGGTTTGGGATCGATTCCTGTTGGTGGGCACATTGTGCTATTTCTCGTTCCAGCCAGTGCACCACGACTGGTATATCAAAGACCGTGGTAAGTGCTATCCTGTCTATGGGATGTTGCATATAAAAGATCCCTTACAAACAAAAATGGAAAAACATGTAGCGGGTTTCGTCTCTAAGACAACATGTAAAAATTGTCAAATATCTGACATCCAATAGCCGATGATTAATAAATCAATATGCTCTAGTGGTGTCGTTAAACAAAACAAATGTTTTTTTTAATTTAACGTTTGTAATAGCTCCAAATGATTGTTTTCCCAATAGCCGATCATTAATAAATCTCTCCGAAGTGGTCAGACTAAGTCCACAGCTAAAAGCTGATGGGGAATGACAGGTGTGTGGCGTGGCACGGATAGCCACAACAGACAAGCACCCGTCGGGGTTGGAGAAACAAGAACTGGAATGTGGAGGTGGACAGCGTAAGAAATTGAAAGATAGGATGGGTTGCCAGATCGGGAAGAAGTGAAATTCAAAAGAGTAAAAAAGAAAGAAATGTTTTATTTAACGACGCACTCATCACATTTTATTTACGGTTATATGGCGTCACACATATGGTTAAGGACCACACAGATTTTGAGAGGAAACCCGCTGTCGCCACTACATGGGCTACTTTTCCGATTAGCCGCAAGGGATCTTTTATTTGCGCTTCCCACAGGCAGGATAGCACAAACCATGGCCTTTGTTGAACCAGTTATGGATCACTGGTCGGTGTAAGTGGTTTACACCTACCCATTGAGCCTTGCGGAGCACTCACTCAGGGTTTGGAGTCGGTATCTGGATTACAAATCCCATGCCTCGACTGGGATCCGAACCCAGTACCTACCAGCCTGTAGACCGATGGCCTAACCACGACGCCACCGAGGCCGGTCAAAGGAGTAAAAGGAATGGGGGCAGTGGCATAATTTTTTTTTTTTTAAATCAATGTGCTCTAGTGGTGTCGTTAACTAAAAACAACAACATTGTTTTGACTTTAATGTTTGTAATAGCCCCAATTTAAAAAAAAAAATCCAATAGCCAATTATTAATAAATCAATGTGCACTAATGGTGTCGTTAATAAAAAAAATAAACAAAACAAAACAAAACAAAAACAGAAACAGAAACAGAAAAAACCCCACCACCCTCTCGAACTCGAGCTGCGGGCTATCATGATGCATTCATTTTTTCTTCTAGGAAAATGGGTTGGAGCCATGGTAGACAACAAGGACTGGTACTATATGATTGATGTCGGCATCGACATCAACACGCGGGACTGGTTCATCTTTGCGGTGAGAGCTTGCCAAGGCGCCGATATTCTGTTCACAGAAAAGCACCGAGTAGTTAAGTATGTGTTTGTCCGACTCGGAGACCAGTCCGCCGGAGCAGAGAGACATTACATCTTTTCCAACGCCGACTGTGTGGGCGGATCCTGTTCCTTTGCCGACAACAAAACCACACCTCTACTGAACTGCAACAAGTATTTTACTTTCTGGATGAGCTGGGACAATAAGGGCTCATTTCAGGTGGGAGTTGGCAAGGTTATCGGAAAATATCCATTACTCCAAATGACTTATCCAGTATTTGATATTCGAATGGCGAAGGTTTCTATGGCGACAACTGATAAGGGAATATGGGTATATCTCGTTGGTTAGTATTAAATTGTTTTATTTTCGTCTCTACGTGTGTGTGTATGTGTGTGTTTTGTGTGTGTGTGTGTGTGTGTGTGCTTGCGTGCGTGTATGTATGCATAAGCGTACACGACAGGGGGCACGGTGGGTGGCGGAGACAACTCAAATTCGGACAAAAAAGATGAGAGATATTCGGTAAAAATGCGCGTGCCTGAGACCTTTTTTTACCACATATTTCTATCATTCTACTCACAATGTTTGTTGTAATCCATGCAAAAATGTGCAGTGTGTGTGGACGGAAGGACAGACTAAAGGTACATTCATACTCTACTCGCCAGCCTGCGTGTGGAACTGAAATTTAGGTCTCCAGGGGCCAATGTTAGAAAAGATCGTAAATTTACGTCTCCAGGGGCCAATGTTAGAAAAGATCGTAAATTTACGTCTACGACCAGCAGTTATACTGGTCCTACGTTTGCACGTGTTTGACATCTATTTGATGCAGAATATTACATCATTACGGAAGATGTTGCATTTTAAGGACAAAAGAAAATTAAATGTGTGTACTTCTAGCTATATTTGTTGTACTATAACAGTAATACGAATTGTAGATTATGTGCAAAACTAGGCTTACGATGTTTTGTGAAATTGGACCCAAAGGATGATGTTAAGCGTTGAACGAGCCCGTATAGTCTATTTGCGTGAAAAGGGATCCGATGAATTGGCATAGAGCTCTGTAATGAATAAAGTTAAAATTCATATAAAAATATACAATTAAGTGTTAAACCCATACCAACTCAAATAACGTTTTTGTAAAACAAATCAGTTTAGATAAAAAGCTTTCTTTACAAATGATCATCAACATGCATAGGCTAAATCTTATTTTATAATGCAGGTATGAAAACAACTGATGGAACAGCCAACATAAAGCACGCACGGTTTTACCTTTAGTTTCAGTGTACTGCATTATCAATTACTTCGATAACAATGCAACTAAGGCTGTTCTAGCATTTTGTCTTCACCCTGTATTAAAAAGGATATTAATCTATATAATTTAATGGCAATTTGTTAAGAAACTTTTGAATTTACACAAATATTCAGTAAATATGTTTGTTTAGTTGGTATGTGTTTAAAACTCAGTAATGTGTTTTAAAGGGACAGACCCTTGTTTCAACCCGTGAAAAGTAATACTATGTATAGGTAATCTACAAACCTGACACAGTTGGATAAATTTAAAATTGAGTGAAACATGAGTCTGTGACTTTGAAAGGGTGAAATACCCTCTAAAATAGACTAAAACTCGACTCCATAACTGTTACTTCTCAGACACACGTACGTGTTTTAAAATATGAGAAATGTATTTTGTGATATTAAAAACACAAGGATGACTAAAAACACTTCGAATGTACGGAAATGGATATTCTAAAGAATAAAATCTAAGTAAAATATGATTTCAGTTATCAAAAACGGCTCTTAATAGTAAACAAATGTCCCTTAGTGTTTAAAAACTAGGGTATGTCCCTTAATATAAGATTTAACATTATTCATTATATAGTTATATGCCAATTCATCGGTTCCCCTTTCCATGAGAGTAAGCTCAATACGTCTCCAATCCGTTCGAGATAACTAAATTTGAAACTTTTTACGTAATGCGTAAAGCCTTTTTTTTTGTTATCGAAGATGAACATGTCTTTGAACAAGTTCAGATTTATTTAAATCGTATTATTCCGTAACCCAGTTCCTGAAGTAAACACTTGTATTTTTCAGTTTTGTTTTTGAAAGAGTTATTTAATTTTTAGTTGCCGTCAATATCAAAACAAAAAGTCCATTATGTTGTACATATACGCTACACAAAGTTTTAGTTTTAGTTTGAGAGAGAGAGAGAGAGAGAGAGAGAGAGAGAGAGAGAGAGAGAGAGAGAGAGAGAGAGAGAGAGAGAGAGAGAGGGGGGGGGGGGGGGGGACATTATATAGTGTCTTTCTTAAATGATTGTGTAAACCAGTGTGTCCCTTATCGGAACCTGTATAATGATCTACAGCCAATATTAAGGGTTTTGGGAAATATATGGTGTCTAGCCATAATTTTTAGTGGCCATATAATCTATTTTAATGATTTAGTAGTTTCGTGTGGAATTATATCATAAGAATTTCAAGATATCCAACGATTTTCCCACATATTTGTGTTTTGAATTAAACTTGCTTCACGGTAAACCTAGAATGATATATATTTTTTTATATACTTTTGTGTCTAATCATAATTTCTGAAGTTTAAGGAACCATCTTAACCATTTATTAGATTGTTCTGAAGTTTAAGGAACCATCTTAACCATTTATTAGATTGTTCTGAAGTTTAAGGAACCATCTTAACCATTTATCAGATTGTTCTGAAGTTTAAGGAACCATCTTAACCATTTATTAGATTGTTCTGAAGTTTAAGGAACCATCTTAACCATTTATCAGATTGTTCTGAAGTTTAAGGAACCATCTTAACCATTTATCAGATTGTTCTGAAGTTTAAGGAACCATCTTAACCATTTATCAGATTGTTCTGAAATTTAAGGAACCATCTTAACCATTTATTAGATTGTTCTGGAATTGTTCATAGAACTTTCATGATGATCGCTAAAACAATTGTATTTTTAATATAAATTGCTTTCTACTAAATTCGTCATAATACTTTTTTGTGTATCTAGGCATATGTTTTCGAGTTATGGAATCCATTTAAATTATCTACTAGGTTGGTTTAGGATTATAATCATAAGTAATGCAAGATGGCCATCAATATAACTTTTTTCACAATAAACTCTCAACACCATCGATGCTAACCGTGGTTCATCGGGACAGCCTGGCCTACTATACACAAAGCATGTGAGAGGGAAAATAAAATACCAACTACATACAAAATATTCAGATTCAGTTATGGCTCTGCTGGACTAGTATTGTGGACATTGCATTGACTCCGTTCGGTAATTTTCTTTTGTGTTTGGGTTTGCAGATGAGCCTCCTTCGTTCACGTTTCCATCCCAGTACACAAACTCCAGCGTGGAAATACAGGAAGACATAGCCATTGGACAAGAAGTCGCCGCTCTCAATGCGACTGACCCGGAAGGAGATCCATTGACCTTTACGGTTATTGGTGACTACGCCGATGTGTTCGTCTGTGATGGATCTTCACTCAAAACAAACCAAAGTCTCGATTATGAAACAAAGCGGAGTTACTATCTCACAATAGAGTAAATGTTGAATATATTGTATTATGTGTTTATTGGATACTAGTATATTCCGTTATGAATAGTTGGAATATAATCAAAGTCTCGACAATAGATTAAATGATGAATATATATATTTTTTTATAATCGAAGTCTGAATTATGAAACAAAGCGGAGTTACTATCTCACTATAGATTAAATGATGAATACATTTTATTTATAACCAAAGTCTGGATTATTACACAAAGCGGAGTTACTATCTCACTATAGAGTAAATGATGAATATAATTTATTGTGTGTGTTTATTGGATACTAGTATATTTTATTATGAATATTTGTAAAATAATCAAAGTCTCGCTTATAAAACACAGCTGAGTTACTATATCACAGTAGAGTAAATGATGAATATAATTTATTGTGTGTGCTTATTGGATTGTAGTATATTTTATTATGAATATTGTTAATATAATACTTGTAATTGGTTTTGAAATCAAACTGCAAAATGGAAGCTGGATTAGAGAGAACTGTAAAATATGATACTGTTTATTAGCAAAGACTGTAATATAATACACAGTGCATTATTTGTTTTTATAACTGTTTATTACTAATTTGTTTTAAAAGACATATTGTTTAAGTTACAGGTAATTCCTCTTTTTTCAACAGTTTATTCAACAAAAACTATTCGCGTGTGAAGAGGGTAGTTCTTAGGGGTCGAAACCCATCTGCTCAAAGCAAATGTTTTTTCTTGATGTGTTTTGCAAGAGAACATGACCCGAACCCCCTATAGCCTTCACTTGTCTTAAGTCTTGACCGTTCCACGGCACGATTTCCTACACACACACACGTCTGGTATAGCGGTTAATGGTGGACATATATCCAGCACCATTAGCATTCTGTTCTAAACATCTCACAAATTGCACCGTCTAGACCCAACATTTACAGTCTGGAACTCGCGCCTATAATATTTCCTATAATGTTATGCTTTAGAATACCTTTTCAAAGAGCTATAAAACATGCGTTTAGCGTCATATTTGACCCCTCCAAAAATCAAATGTAAGTTTATAACAATTCGTAATGGAAAATGTTGCGGCTTTTGTCTGAAGACGTGTTACAATTATCAAAAGATTGACATCCAATAACTGATGGTTAATTAATCAATGTGTTCTAGTGGCGTTGTAAAATAAAACAATTTTTATTTTGGTATCTGGATACTATTGAATATGATGATAGTCTGTAAGTCAGTATGCTTTCTAAAGTAATCGAGGATAACTGCAGAATCAGAATCAGTTCTCCTTTCTACCAAAGCCTTTAGAACAATATTATACACCTTTCCTGTTTGGACGCAAGTTGCGTCGACAAGTTGAACACAAATCAACAAAACGTTATTTGTAATAGCTACAGACTTTATACACACATTTATTGTTCAGGGGTACGAGCACGATTCCCTGTCAATTCAATTTCTCAGATGTGACTCATTGCGCCCTTTGTTTCAACCAACCTCAAATATATATATTTGTTATAGACTGAATATAATCATAATTTAAACATAATATACATGTGATATATACAAGGAAATTTTTCTGGAATATTTCCTTGTATAAAAGTAAATGCGGCTTATTCCTTTATAATAATTTGTGAGAAAATTAATCCCTGCCTTTAGTTTTTAAGACCAATTGTTTTTTAAACGGTGATTATTCTATAAACTATAATTAGACTGATGTGATGAACTTCAGTCCCTGTGAAATGTTGTATATACGTCTCAACAAGATTAGCTCAAATGTAAATCGGTATCTAGGAAAATATATTTTAAAGTCCCTGCGTTATTATAAACGCTCAGTTACAAGAACAACATAAACTGTTAGATAAACATAAGAATAAGGATAGTCGCGAATTTTGGAAGGTTATCGGTAAGACAGGAATGGCCAATGATAGGCATGGCTCAATACCATGGGACGTTATCAAAGATAGTTGTGTTATTTCAGATATTAATTATTATTATTATTATTATTAGGGTTAAAGATGCACGACACTCGGTGGTGGCATCACTGGCTGTTTACATCATCAACGTCATCGACGAAACTCCTTTCATCATGCCATTAAACTATCTCTTTATGCCAGAAGAGCTCCTTAACGGGACATCACTCTCGGGATTTTACCAGACGTCGGACAGAGACACGGACGATGTTTTGACATACAGCATCAGTGGTAGGTCCGAACGACATGTTACGATATTCGATATGATCCAAATATTTCATAAATAGCTTTCGACGAAAACGTGATTAAAAATGCGTCTGCTGCTTCTAGATTATGGTAGGCCCACTCCAATGGCTTATGATATTCAATGTTGGGCTAGTAAATAACTACTATTGCCATGCCCGACGGCTAGTGATGAAAAGTCAAATGCTACATTTAAGTATGTTTTGTAAATATGAATATCCTGCCCCCACACCCACATCTTAGTGATTTTAAATTCTGTCTCCCTCTTTAGATGACGTATCCAATTGTTACTATTAGTAAAATTGTATTAACTTAAAAGTAAAGTAGGGCTAGTAAATTTTAATCGTGGCTAGTACATTTTAAAAAATAACTGTTCCCATGACTAGCAGATTTCATAAAAATTCTAGAAGCCCTCTACTATACAAATTGCACATATACTCAAATCGCCATCATTATTAAAGAGCTACCTTCCATTTCTTTCTGGTACTAACTGGTAGCAGTCATAGTACGAGTTCTGATCACTGTTGTTTCAAACTGGTTTAAAACACCTTGAATCAAGCCTGGAGTATCTATTGTAGGTTTGAAAAAACAAACAAAAAACATTTCCACTAAATTTGCTAGAACTTCAGGACAATGATCCCACGAGCGAAACACAGGCAAGATAAATTGTTTTGTGTATTACTATCTCAAGGACTCTCCTACTCAAATGATACATTAGACTACGAAGTCTAAGCAGTTTACCACTGAGTCAGTTTTCTTAACATATTACTAATATTCGTATACATGATCTGTCAGTCCTAGAATAGAAGAAAGTTTTGTTTAACGACACCACCAGATCATATTGATTAATTATTCATCAGGTATCGAATGTCAGACATTTTGGTAATTCTGACAAGTAGTTATCAAAGGAAACCTGCTACATTTTTCCATTAGCATCACAGACATGAACGCACATACCACGGCTTTAACCAGTTGTGGTGCACTAGCTGAATGAATCCACTGAGGTGGTTTGATCCTGCGACGCAAGCATCTTAGGCGAGCACTCAACCGACGGAACTAAATCCCGACCCCGTCCTAGAATATTTAAAAATCCCGTGAAATCGAATTCAGTTTTATAACAAAATAAAGATGTCTTTGAGAGAGAGAGAGAGACCGAGACCGAGGCCGACGGGAAAAGAGGTAAGGAGTTGTAGTAATAGAGCGGACGTTTCTACTATATTTCACAACCATGTTGACTATAATTATGTGTGCCTGTTCAAATACACATAGGTACACGTACAGGGTACACTTTTGGAATATTAACCTCCCTAACGTCCAATAATTACTGATGGATCAACTGTGCTATGACTACCAGCCACAATGCATGGCGTGACATACACAGAAACAAATTCGCAGGTAGAGCTGATACTTTTGTATAATTTGTGTTAAGAAAAATGTACACATTCACTGGCCGAAGCTATTATCCTGGAATGTAGAACACTATTGTGGATCGTGGAACGGGAGGAGATCATAGGCAGCGATTAGCGGCATGCGCAGTCCTCTAATCGCCGGTCCGACGACAAATGTAACACCATTCGCGTGTCGGCCCAGCCAATGCTACACGACTGGTATATCAAAGTGTGTTTAAAGTTTGTTTTGTTTAAAAATACCACTAGAGCACATTGATTTTTAATCGTCGGCTATTGGATGTCAAACATTTGGTAATTTTTACATATTTACATATTACATTTTTCCATTAGTAGCAAGCGATCTTATATATACACGGACCGGCGTCGTGGTTAAGTCGTCGGACATACGGCTGGTTGGTACAGGGTTCGCAGCCCAGTACCGGCTCCCATCCAGAGCGAGTTTTAACGACTCAATGGGTAGGTGTAAGACCACTACGTCCTCTTCTCTCTCACTAACTACTAACAACTAACAACTAACCCACTGTCCAAGACAGGACCCAGTGGTAAAGCGCTCGCCTGATGTGCGGTCGGTCTAGGATCGATCTCTGTCGGTGGGCCCATTGGGCTATTTCTCGTTCCAGCCAGTGCACCACGACTAGTATATCAAAGGCCGTGGTATGTGCTATCCTGTCTGGGATGGTCAGGCGCGTGGGCAGGAGGGGTTGGGGGTCGAAACCCCCCCCCCCCCCCCCCCCCGCTCAAGGCGAAAAACAAATTCATATCCCGATTTTTAATGTAATTTCTTTCCAAAAAAATGTGGTCAGAAAGCAGCTCGGCTAGCCAGCAGAAAACATCTCAGAATAGCCCTAGAAAGGGTCAATTTTTCAAAATTTTCGGGGGGAGGGCCCCCAGCCCATCCGCCACGGGCCTCGCGCCTCGCCAGACACCTCGACCCCCCCCCCCCCTGCAAAATTTCCTGCGCACGCCCCTGATGGTGCATATAAAAGATCCCTTGCTGCTAATCGAAAAGAGTAGTCCATTAAGTGGCGACAGCGGGTTTCCTCTCTGTATATTTGTGTGGTCCTTAACCATATGTCCGACGTCATATAACCGAAAATAAAATGTGTTGAGTGCGTCGTTAAATAAAACATTTCCTTTCTTCCTTCCTTCCATTCGCGTGTTCCTGGTCGGTGTAGTCCATCTGCGTAACAAGGGAATCGATGAATTGGCGTGTAACTCTATAATAATAATTTTAAAAAATAATATTAAAAAAATATATCAATAGGTGTTAAAACTATACGAACCCAGAGAGAGAGAGAGAGAGAGAGAGAGAGAGAGAGAGAGAGAGAGAGAGAGAGAGAGAGAGAGAGAGAGAGAGAGAGAGGAGGAGGGTATAGTGGTTTATACCCACCCACTGAGTCGTTAAATTTCGCTTTGGGTGTGAGTCGGAACCGGGCTGCGAACCCTGTACTTATCAGCCTTATGTCCGATGGCTTAACCACGACGCCACCGAGGCCGGTATTGGTTTTATTATTTATATATAGATTTGTTTTGGTGTTTGTAAAAGGTATTATGAGACATGGTATGAGTTTAAACTGTAATAATATCATTATTTATCATTATTTAGTCACTTTATGTGTCAATTGCTTGGTTTCCTTTATGGTTCATTTTGTTGTAAGGCTTGTCGTCCGCTTGTTGTCAGTACTCGTACAGACTGGATGTGGCGCACCCCCCCCCCCCCCCCCAATTTGTTTCAGTGAGAGCGATGAAAACGCATGCAGCCAGTCGCAATGTAATAATTGTATATGGTGTGTATACCCAACACGCAAGCCGCAGACGCAACAGTCGGACCGCACGCACGCGCCGCATTCACTCTGTATGAATCTTTAAACATGTTAATCGTGAGTAGTGGATGCTACAGAATCACACATTTTTCAGCCCCAAAATATAGCCACGTCGGCAGCACGTAAATAGTGGTGGCTGATGAAGTCATTACAGCCACGCCTGAAGACTATTGGGAACACTAGACTCCTTCAGATGAGGAAACACGAATGTATATTCAGTAGTTAAGTTTACATGATCACGCAAAATGCATTATAATTTTGTTTTTAGGACTTATTACTTTGAAATATAAAATAACCAATGCCCCACGTGTGGAATATCAAAGGCCGTGGTATGTTTTCTTCTGTCCGTGGGAATTACATGTCCAATATCAGAATCAGGTTTTTTTCCTGAAGACTAGGCGACAGAATTATCAGATCTTTGACATCCAATAGCTGGTCACAAAGCAACCAGTTTGCTCTACTAGTGGTGGTGTTATTAAACAAAACAAACTTTAATTTACTTGAGACCTTATTCTATCCTGTGCTGCCACTCCAGTACTAGTCTGCCACTCCAGTACTAGTATACTAGGCCATTTTCCTTGTTATTTTGTCTTAATATGATCGTATGTTACACATAACACAAACAGGACACCAGCGGTTATAACCTTACTGTTGACAGGACCAGATATTACTCTGCTCACAGTTATAACCTTAGTGTTGAAAGGACCAGATATCACTTTTCTTACAGTTATAACATTATTGTTGACAGGACCAGCTATTAGGTTATTCAGTTATAAACTTACTAGTGACAGGTCCAGATATCACTTTCCTCACAGTTATAACCTTACTGTTGACAGGACCAGATATACTCTGCTCACAGTTATAACCTTAGTGTTGAAAGGACCAGATATCACTTTTCTTACAGTTATAACATTATTGTTGACAGGACCAGCTATTAGGGTACTAGTGACAGGTCCAGATATATCACAGTTATAACCTTACTGTTGACAGGTCCAGATATCAGTTTCTTCACAGTTATAACCTTACTGTTGACAGGTCCAGATATCAGTTTCTTCACAGTTATAACCTTACTGTTGACAGGACCAGATATCAGTTTCTTCACAGTTATAACCTTACTGTTGACAGGACCAGATATCAGTTTCTTCACAGTTATAACCTTACTGTTGACAGGTCCAGATACTGTTGACAGGTCCAGATATCACTTTCCTCACAGTTATAACCTTATTGTTGACAGGACCAGATATCAGTTTCTTCACAGTTATAACCTTACTGTTGACAGGACCAGATATTACTCTGCTCACAGTTATAACCTTAGTGTTGAAAGGACCAGATATCACTTTTCTTACAGTTATAACATTATTGTTGACAGGACCAGCTATTAGGTTATTCAGTTATAAACTTACTAGTGACAGGTCCAGATATCACTTTCCTCACAGTTATAACCTTACTATTGACAGGACCAGATATCAGTTTCTTCACAGTTATAACCTTAGTTATATCAGTTTCTTCACAGTTATAACCTTACTGTTGACAGGGTCAGATATCAGTTTCTTCACAGTTATAACCTTACTGTTGACAGGGTCAGATATCAGTTTCTTCACAGTTATAACCTTACTGTTGACAGGGTCAGATATCAGTTTCTTCACAGTTATAACCTTACTGTTGACAGGTCCAGATATCACTTTCCTCACAGTTATAACCTTACTGTTGACAGGTCCAGATATCACTTTCCTCACAGTTATAACCTTACTGTTGACAGGTCCAGATATCAGTTTCTTCACAGTTATAACCTTACTGTTGACAGGACCAGATATCAGTTTCTTCACAGTTATAACCTTACTGTTGATAACCAGATATCTGTTCACAGTTATAACCTTACTATGACAGTTTCCTCACAGTTTCTTCACAGTTATAACCTTACTGTTGACAGGACCAGATATCAGTTTCTTCACAGTTATAACCTTACTGTTGACAGGACCAGATATCAGTTTCTTCACAGTTATAACCTTACTGTTGACAGGACCAGATATCAGTTTCTTCACAGTTATAACCTTACTGTTGACAGGGTCAGATATCAGTTTCTTCACAGTTATAACCTTACTGTTGACAGGACCAGATATCAGTTTCTTCACAGTTATAACCTTACTGTTGACAGGACCAGATATCAGTTTCTTCACAGTTATAACCTTACTGTTGACAGGACCAGATATCAGTTTCTTCACAGTTATAACCTTACTGTTGACAGGACCAGATATCACTTTCCTCACAGTTATAACCTTACTGTTGACAGGACCAGATATCAGTTTCTTCACAGTTATAACCTTACTGTTGACAGGACCAGATATCAGTTTCTTCACAGTTATAACCTTACTGTTGACAGGACCAGATATCAGTTTCTTCACAGTTATAACCTTACTGTTGACAGGTCCAGATATCAGTTTCTTCACAGTTATAACCTTACTGTTGACAGGACCAGATATCAGTTTCTTCACAGTTATAACCTTACTGTTGACAGGACCAGATATCAGTTTCTTCACAGTTATAACCTTACTGTTGACAGGTCCAGATATCATCACAGTTATAACCTTACTGTTGACACAGATATCATAACCTTACTGTTATGACCTTACTGGACAGGACCAGATATCAGTTTCTTCACAGTTATAACCTTACTGTTGACAGGGTCAGATATCAGTTTCTTCACAGTTATAACCTTACTGTTGACAGGACCAGATATCACTTTCCTCACAGTTATAACCTTACTGTTGACAGGACCAGATATCAGTTTCTTCACAGTTATAACCTTACTGTTGATAGGACCAGATATCAGTTTCTTCACAGTTATAACCTTACTGTTGACAGGACCAGATATTAGTTTCTGTTATAACCTTACTGCTGACAGGTCCAGATATCAGTTTCTTCACAGTTATAACCTTACTGTTGACAGGACCAGATATCAGTTTCTTCACAGTTATAACCTTACTGTTGATAGGACCAGATATCAGTTTCTTCACAGTTATAACCTTACTGTTGATAGGACCAGATATCAGTTTCTTCACAGTTATAACCTTACTGTTGACAGGTCCAGATATCAGTTTCTTCACAGTTATAACCTTACTGTTGACAGGACCAGATATCAGTTTCTTCACAGTTATAACCTTACTGTTGACAGGGTCAGATATCAGTTTCTTCACAGTTATAACCTTACTGTTGACAGGTCAGATATCAGTTTCTTCACAGTTATAACCTTACTGTTGACAGGACCAGATATCAGTTTCTTCACAGTTATAACCTTACTGTTGACAGGACCAGATATCAGTTTCTTCACAGTTATAACCTTAACCTTACTGTTGACAGGTCCAGATATCAGTTTCTTCACAGTTATAACCTTACTGTTGACAGGTCCAGATATCAGTTTCTTCACAGTTATAACCTTACTGTTGACAGGACCAGATATCAGTTTCTTCACAGTTATAACCTTACTGTTGACAGGACCAGATATCAGTTTCTTCACAGTTATAACCTTACTGTTGACAGGACCAGATATCAGTTTCTTCACAGTTATAACCTTACTGTTGACAGGACCAGATATCAGTTTCTTCACAGTTATAACCTTACTGTTGACAGGACCAGATATCACTTTCCTCACAGTTATAACCTTACTGTTGACAGGTTTTTCAGATATCACTTTCCTCACAGTTATAACCTTATTGTTGACAGGACTAGATATCACTTTCCTCACAGTTATAACCTTACTGTTGACAGGACTAGATATCACTTTCCTCACAGTTATAACCTTACGTTTGACAGGACTAGATATCACTTTCCTCACAGTTACAACCTTACTGTTGACAGGACTAGATATCACTTTCCTCACAGTTATAACCTTACTGTTGACAGGACTAGATATCACTTTCCTCACAGTTACAACCTTACTGTTGATAGAACCAGATATTACTTTCCTAATAATTATGACCTTAGTGTTGAAATGGCAAGATATCAGTTTCTTCAGTTATAACCTTACTGTTGACAGGACCAGATATCACTCGCCTCACAGTTATAACCTTATTATCGACAGGACCAGATATCAGTTTCATCACAGTTATAACCTTACTGTTGACAGGTCCAGATATCAGTTTCTTCACAGTTATAACCTTACTGTTGACAGGACCAGATATCAGTTTCTTCACAGTTATAACCTTACTGTTGACAGGGTCAGATATCAGAATGTACTAATGTTGACAGGTCCAGATATCAAATAAACTGTTGACAGGACCAGATATCATCACAGTTATAACCTTACTGTTGACAGGACCAGATATCAGTTTCTTCACAGTTATAACCTTACTGTTGACAGGACCAGATATCAGTTTCTTCACAGTTATAACCTTACTGTTGACAGGACCAGATATCAGTTTCTTCACAGTTATAACCTTACTGCTGACAGGTCCAGATATCAGTTTCTTCACAGTTATAACCTTACTGTTGACAGGACCAGATATCAGTTTCTTCACAGTTATAACCTTACTGTTGATAGGACCAGATATCAGTTTCTTCACAGTTATAACCTTACTGTTGATAGGACCAGATATCAGTTTCTTCACAGTTATAACCTTACTGTTGACAGGTCCAGATATCAGTTTCTTCACAGTTATAACCTTACTGTTGACAGGACCAGATATCAGTTTCTTCACAGTTATAACCTTACTGTTGACAGGGTCAGATATCAGTTTCTTCACAGTTATAATCTTACTGTTGACAGGGTCAGATATCAGTTTCTTCACAGTTATAACCTTACTGTTGACAGGACCAGATATCAGTTTCTTCACAGTTATAATCTTACTGTTGACAGGGTCAGATATCAGTTTCTTCACAGTTATAACCTTACTGTTGACAGGTCCAGATATCACTTTCCTCACAGTTATAACCTTACTGTTGACAGGGTCAGATATCAGTTTCTTCACAGTTATAACCTTACTGTTGACAGGACCAGATATCAGTTTCTTCACAGTTATAATGTTACTGTTGACAGGGTCAGATATCCGAGAGATAGAGAGAGAGAGAGAGAGTTCATAATTAATAAACTTAGACGTGATCAGAGAGAGAGAGAGAGAGGAGAGAGAGAGAGGACCAGAGAGAGAGGAGAGAGAGAGAGAGAGGTTTCCAAACTAGTTGTTGTTGTTGTTTTAAACAGATTTTTTTTAAAATGCCAAGGAGCCCACAGTTCATCATATTCTATAAAATTAAATTTTTTACAAAATATATACTTTTCAGTTTGTATGGGGTTTTTTTAATATTAATTTCATCGTTACTCAAATTAGTCATTTGCATTTTTATTCTGTATATATATATATATATATATATATATATATATATATATATATATATATATATATATATAGACATACACATACACATACGCATACACATACACACACATACACACACACACACATATATATATATATATATATATATATATATATATATATATATATATATATATATAGTATTTTATGTTAAACTTAACCAGTTTATAAAACCATTTTTTGTGGGGGGTTTTATGGTCACAAATAAAATTGGAGTTTTGTCTAATTGAATTTCTTCTTTCTTTAGTATCCATTGTTCTATTATTTTCCAAATTTCATTAACTTTTGAACATTCATAAAATATATGTTCTAATGTTCTGGCTGGGATTTGCAGAAATTGCAACTGCTTGAATCAATATATTTTATTTTATGTAAGAAAGTATTTGTTGCTATTATTCTATGTAGAATTTTGTACTGAAACCACAATAATGATTTATCTTTCAGTATGTTAAATGGTAAACTATAAAACTGTCCCCATTTTTGTGAAGATAGAGTATAGCCTAGTTCTGTATATTGTCTTTGTAACGTAGGAACAGCTGTACTATAATTTAATAGTTTATACATTTCTTTACTTCCCCTTTGATCTTTTAAAAATATTCTTAGATTGAAAGGTAGAATAGGGTTATTAGACGGTATTAATAATTGGTTTTCCATTTTTCCTATACCAATATTCTAAAAATTAGATTTTACATTATATTTGGTTTTACATTTCTCGTAACTCATATACTGCCCACTCTTCTTCAGTAGATCTTGTACAAAGAGAATTTCTTTTTCAATATATTTTGGTAAAATATTGGTTTATGATCTTTAGTTATATCACTGTTGTATCATATATTTGTACTCATTATTTTTTCTTTATCTTTATGGATTTGTTTTTGTTGAATATTTAGCCAACTTTGTTTCCAAAAAGAATTGTTATTTTTTTCTTTTTAACCTCGATAAAATAATCTCCATATTTAAACATATTTTTTTGTCTTTATTCCTGTTACTGCTTCAAATAGATTCGTCCACTTCGTATTGGAAACAAAAAGTCTTCTTATCCAAGCTGATTTTAATGTCATCATAAAATTTAATAAATGTAACATTTTGACACCTCCGTCTTGTACTAATACATCTCTTTTATTTTTATTTTTTCTCGTTTATTTTGCCATACTAAATTATATAACATTTCATTAATTTGTTTTGTTATTGTATCAGGGGGATTTGGTCATGAAATGAGTAGATGAGTAATTTTTGAAACTATTAACGTTTTAATGACAGTAATTCTATCTAAAACAGTTAGGTTTCTAGAGGACCACTGCTTTATCAGATTCCATTATCTTCTTTTAAAATGTTTTGGTTCTAATTTGTTCAAGGGAATTATTTATTATTGGTAAGGCCGATGGCTAACGACTATGTCACCGTGGCTGGTAAACCAGGTTCCACAATTAGTAGTAGTAGTAGTAGCGTACAGGTATGACACCCAGCTGACGCCAAGTAAGACTGCTTCATTGCCTTTAAACAGTGTGGTATTCGTAGTCGTTCTTCAAAGAATAAAATAGGTGTTACTAAACGAGAGATTATCTTTGTAAGTCAAATATTTCTTGATTCACACTGAAACTATAAAATAGTCTCCGAAATTTGATATAAACCTGTTCTTTTATCAAATTATTTAAATTAAATTTCTTGAACTGAAATCTTTCTTAAAATATTTTATGCAAAGACATGTGGTGAAGTTATGATGGTCTTTGAAATACGTAAAAACGTGTTCTTTTATCATAATATTAAATTGAACTTTCTCTAAACAAATGTCTTATTCGTGACAGGAATAAAACTCCTTCAGCTGATCTGCACGGACGTTGACGATGACGTCAACGGGGACACCGTGCTATCCATTTCCAACGGTGACGACACAAGTCCCAAGTTCTCGTTCATTGGACAAGACTTGTATGTTGATGCCAGTGACGTTGACTACGAGGCGCTTAACACAAGCGAGTTTAGGTATGTCTTGACGATATACTGCGTCGACCAACCACAACAGGGAGATGCGTATACAGCATCCACGATAGTTACAGTTAAGGTATGTTGTTGTTTGTATATTCATTGTGCAGACCCACCGAATATTGGTTTTACTTTTTTGTTTTAAAATTGGTGGATCCAAAAATATAAATAATTATAGGCTTATTGAACTTTATCCTGTGCAATTTTGGGTTTTCTAAGCTAGTCTTGGGAGTGGCAGTCCTCCTACGGGCGGCTCAGTAGGGATGAACCATCTTGTTACATTTCTCCAAATGTAGTGTCTGTTTTCCTAAGGACGGGCACTTGATAGTGGATCATAAAAGCGATCACGATTTCGCCTAACGTCCTTTAGACTGTCTTGTACAGAAATACGACTTTGATATCTGAATACGGTTTCGTCATTCATATTTATTGTTGTTGTAGATGCTTTTAGTACCACTCTGGACCTTTACATCCATTCTTCTGTCATTTCATACTGAAGAACTTAGGACGGGCCAGGGTATGATTCCAGATGCCTTGGAAGCGGGGACAGGAGGGGGTGGTAGCGGGACTATTAGACTATTCATATTTGTGTCCAGGGTGAAATGTAAACAAAATGAACCACTAGATTCGTATTCGAATCCCTATTCCTCAGGCCCAGAACACACGCTATGCCCGTTTATTTGATTAATATTGATAAAACTTCGTAGATGTGATTGGTAGCTGTCTAATGTACAATACCATGAACAAAACCCGTTCAGCTATATTTGATACAGAGAACCATTAAATGTTCAAAATAAATGAATTTTTTTACATGACATTATGAAGAAACAAACCGCTTAGTGGATGTTTGCATATGTATTACAAAAGTATGCGTGTTCTGTTTACAGTTCAGTTTGACTGTTATGGCATTAAAACCGAAGACCCTAGTTTCAGCCCCTAAACATGGACTCTACGTTTTGTTAATAGGCACGGCGGAAGCAAGTAGACATTGGCGGGGCTGACTGAGATCGAAAGAAGCAAAGTTTCTAGTGGGTTCGGGGGTATGCTCCCCCGTAAAATTTTGAAAACTAGATGTCCTGAAATGCAGTTTCCTGCATTCTACAAGTAACATTCATCTTTGCCTAAAATTTATTACCCCAAGTACCCCCCTCCGGCTGTGTAAAGTTACAATATAGTGAAACAAGGACAGGGGAAATACCCTTAAAAATAGACTAATCTCTATAATCACTGCTTCTCAGAGGTATGTGGAATTTTAGAATTATAAAAATGCATTACGCGGTGTTTGAAACACTAGAATGACCAGAATCACTGGGATGTAGGGAAATGAATAATCTAAACAATAAAATGTAAGTAATGCCTGAATTCAATTATCAATCTCTAATAGTTAAACTTTGTTTTGTTTAACAACACCACTAGAGCACTACAAACAGAGAAACAAAAACATGAGTATCGGCTATTGGTAATTTCGTAATTCTGACACATAGTCATCAGAGGAAACACGCCACATTTTTCCATTATTAGTAAGGGATCTTTTATATGCACCATCCCACAGACAGGATAGGACATACCACGGTATTTTATATACCAGTCGTGGTGCATTGGTTGGAACAAAATATATCCCAATGGGCCCATCGACAGGGATCGATCCCAAACCGACTGCGCATAAAGCGAGCGTGTTACCACTAGGCTACGTATCTCCCCAAAATGGATAATCTAAAAAAATATATATAAGTAATGTGTGATTTAAATTATCAAAACGGATCTAATAGTGATAAATACGCGGTAGTATTTTTTTTTTAAATCCCTAGAGTCTGTCACTTTTACAATATTTACAGTATATAAATATATTTTTAAAATAAAAGGATAATGAAGACGTGTTGTGAATTCTTGTCTAGATTCTTCCAGATAACGAGCATTCTCCTGTCTGGGTAAGTCCTGTAACAGACGCGAGTGACGCGTTTCCGGAAACGACTTACGACGAGGATGTGGCGCCATATACAATAATACAGACGTTCTCGGCATCCGACGATGACCTCGGAGAAGATGGCTCATTGACCTATAAAATAGTGTCTGTGACAGCTGGTGAGCACGTGCTAAAATATTTCAGATCAGGCCTGGTGCTTATAAAACTTTTAGAGTCTAGACTCGAGACTCTAATAGAGTCTGAGACAGTAACGTCATGGCAACGCCATACAAATTGCATGCGTGTGGCGTCATTTGAGATTGAGTCTGGACTCTAAAAGTTTTATAAGCACGGGCCCAGGTCACCTATGATGTCATTGTCTTCTTATATGTGAATTCCTAAAACAAATTCGAAATACGACGTAAGGGAAAGATAAAAAACCTGACTGCATATTTAAACATAAGAAAGTGAAATTTCTGCTTCGGGTCCATGGTTGTTAACGAGTCTGCGACAGTACCCCACAGTAGCGGATCCATGGGGGGGGGGGTGTCCAGGGGTCCCCTCCCCCTTTTGTAAATTCGAGCATGATGTGTTCATCTGTAAGAGGCGCGCTGTTTAAAAGGAGAGATGAGTAATCACATTTGGACCACCCCACCCCCCACCCTACCCCACCCCCAGATGACAAGGCCAAAAATAGTTCGTGTCTCTGCACAAGACCAATAATGTTTTGAACCTGTCGCGATTGTTGGCATGAATCGGTGTCAGAATTGTCACATTCGAGGACGATGCGTCACCATTTTGTTTTAACTTGTAAGAGGGGCGGGACGTAACCGTGCGCTGTCGGGTCTGGGATCCATCCCCGTTGGTTGCCTGTTTCTCGTCCAAGCCAGTGCACCACGACTGGTATATCAAAGGCCGTGGTATGTATTATCCTGTCTGTGGGATGGTGCATATAAAAGATCCCTTGCTGCTAATCGAAAAGAGTAGCCCATGAAGTGGCGACAGCGGTTTTCCTCTCTCAATATCAGTGTGGTCCTTAACCATATGTCAGACACCATATAACCGTAAATAAAATGTGTTGAGTGCGTCGTTAAATAAAACATTTTTTTTTTTTTTTTCCAGCTGTAAGATGACTGCCATTCACGACAAAGGTCATTAAGAATACACTGAACAACAAAACAAAAACGCGAAAAAATATAAATACCCTGTACATATTTCCCATGGTGTAAATAATTATATTTTATATCATTTAAAACAAAAACTCACTTCGTTTATACGTTAGCTTGAAATCACAAATCGAAAATATTTAATTGTTTTTCAGTCTTTTTAACATTACCACCTAAAACAACACATATTATTATTTTTTTTACCTCGTATTTATTTCGTCACACAGTAAACTGATTTATCTTCATTTAATTTAGCATTTGATTTCTAAAGAATAGTTTGCTTTGTGGTCTTGTTTATGTTGGTTTTTATATGTGCTTTGTTATTATTATTATATATGTTTTTCAGAGCCGGTTTATCTTAATATCACATGTAGCACGTTCTATGGTCCCCACGTTTCAGGGGTCCAGGTCATTTCGCCCTTCTCTCCGAGGGTGTTGCAAAATATATAGCCTGTTATTTGTGCTACAGGTCCCGCGAATCCTTAAACCGGCTCTGCGTATTTTCTTTCTTTTTAAACTAACAGTTTAATCCAAATATGAGTCTTATTTTTCAGACGATGGTTCTTCTGTTAGCGACCACTTCTCTCTTGGGAGTACGAACCCAGTTCTACGTACAGTCAAACTATTGGACAGAGATGCCGCCACCGGGGGATTTAAATACTTTGATATCGTTGTCATGGCAACAGATGATGGCACTCCTAAAAAGAGTGTCACTGGGACATTAAGGGTTAACCTGAATAACGTGAACGATAACCCACCTCAGTTTGACAAATCTGTTTACAATGTTACGCTTCCGGAAAACACGCCCACGGGTGACTTGGTTACCATGGTAACTGTTACTGACAATGATGGGGATACCGTTACTATGTCTGTGGTTGGAGAACACGCAGACATGTTCACTATTTCCGGTGATCGTGTTGTACTAGCTAAACCATTGGACTATGAAGTTACACGCTGTTTGACAACAATCATTAGGTATTAAAAGGAAAGGAATATTTATTTATAGAGTTTTCTCATTTCTATGTGTAGACCATCGGCCCATATACAACAGTTTGTACAATAGTTTACAATATACAACAACATGATATTAGTAAATAGAAATACATTAACTAACAGCTAGCAAGTAACGGATCTATTTTTAAGTGCTAGTTTAACCTACATTATGCAGTTCATACGAATGTAAGCGACTCTAAACAATAAACAAGCAACGGATCTTTTATACGCACTTTCCCAGAGACAGGACAGTATATATCACTTTCTTTGATGTACCAGTCGTGACCAACTGGTTGAGATGGGAAAACCCAGATCCCATAGAGGGTGATGGATCATGCGATCTCTTTGCACCTTAGGCGAGTGCTTTACCAACTGATCTATACCCAACCTCTCCTTAGATATTATACTGTTGATAATTCTTCATCTAAACATAATATCAAATACTTTAGCCTATTGCGTTAGATCCTCTATCTAATTATTTCTGGCTATGAGGTGTTTGGGGATTTTATGACGTTTGCTGGATGTTTTTGGTGTTTTTTTGTTTAAGAGAGAGCGAAACACAGAGGAACAGGCACATGGAGAGAGACAGAGAGAAAGAGACACCGAGAGAAAGAGAAAGAGAGAGATTCATACATAAAAAGAGACGACAAATGCAAACTGGTTTATCAGTGACTGTCTTGCTCTATAACCTTTGTAATATATGCACTATGTGAGAAAGAAAGATAGTGTGAGACAGACAGACAGACAGAGAGAGAGAGAGAGAGAGAGAGAGAGAGAGAGAGAGAGAGAGAGAGAGAGAGAGTATGGACTCAACACATCATCATCATCATCATCATCATTGTCATCATCATCATTAATCATCAGTACCGTCATCACCATCATCTTCACCACTATCACCATCATTAACAACAACAATGATATATTTTTTAATTACGTATAACGTAGCTGACCATTATAATATGTGAACAAATCACTTCTTTTCTACGTTGATAATGATGAAAATGATGGCAGCATTATTATTACCACGTATAACACATTGATCATTATACCAACAGCTCACTTCTTTTCAGCGTTCATGATGGCAACCATACAGTGAGCGCCACTCTGTCGATGGAGGTGACAAACGTGGTAGACGAGTCTCCACAAATCACGGTCCACAACCCTCTCGTCATGTTTGAGGAACTGCCCATAGGAACGGTCATCGGTGAAGTGTTCACTGTTATTGACGATGATGAAGATGACGTTCTAACATATTCCCTGAATGGTACTGGGCCTGTAGAAGAACAACTTTAACCTTAAAATTAAAATGAATTAACTTTAATTAAAAAATAAACAGATGGTAAATAACTAAGTTAGGAAAGAAAGGAAGGAAGAGAAAGAAGGAAAGAAAGAAGGAAAAGTAAAATATTTATAAAATAGAAAAAAATCCTAAAGAAATAAGGACCCCCCCCCCCCACACACACACACACACACAACAACAACAACAACAACAAAAAATATGAGTAATCAATAAATAAATAAAATAAATAAATAAATCCAAATATAAATATCTAACGAGATAATAATGTATGTAAAATAATGCCCACAAGTGTTAACGTTATCAAAAATCCAATTTTGAAAGACATTTGAAAGGTCTATATTGTCAAAGCGATAACGGAGAGTTTTGGACATTATTCTATGATTAATATTCTCCAGGCGCGGACTCACAGTATTTTACCATCAACTCGACGACGGGCGGCCTGTCAATCAAACAGTTGATTGACGCCGACGGGACGGACGGACGCTCCAGTTTAACTCAGCTCACTCTGGTTGTGCAGGACTCGGCGGGTCTGACCGACAGCGAGGACCTCGTCTTCTCGATAACCGACGTCAACGACAACACCCCGCAGTGTTCACAAGATGTCTACACCGTCAACGTGACAGAAAACACTCCAGCTGGTGAGTTGTGATTCATTCATTCATTCATCCATTCATTCATTTATATTTGCTTGGGGTGCTTGCGTCGAAGGATCAAACCACGTCGGTGGATCCATTCAACTTATTTTTCTCGTTCCAACCAGTGCACCACAACTGGTCAAAGGTCGTGATATGTGCTTTTCTGTATGTGTGAAAGTTCATATAAAATATAAAATGAAGCGAGTTTCCTAATGCAGTCACAGTCAAGGTTTATTCTATTCTAAGGTAGAAAGTTAGGCTAATGTTGTATGCTCGGCTATGTAAAAAAAATAGTGGTGAGATGCCTAATCAGAACTAGAAGACACTCGAGTTACATAACTACAACTCGAATACCTTCCCATGGAATAAGGCGAGGAAAGAAAAATCATTTTATTATCATTTAACCGATCTCCTCACACTAAATACCCGAGCACGTAACTGACCCTTCCAGCCTGGTTTCTAATATGTCACATAACATACAATAGACTCAAAGTCTTCAATAATTCTGAATGACAAAACAGTTATCGTATTCAAAATTGTATGACTATCTCTGCTTTGATGTTTTGACAAGGTTGTGATGATTTTTGTGAATGGTGAGTCAGGTGTTTCGTCTATATTAGACGTTTGTCACGTGTATTATTATGTCTTGTATTATCCTCATATGCCGCTGCTGAACAGCCATAATGAATGCGCTGTTCTCTGATCTGTTTTCTATCACTTTAGGTGAGCTGGTGTTGGAACTGAACTGCTCTGACGCCGATCCAGGAAACAACGGGAACGTGACGTTATCGCTAGATGGCGGGAACTCCGGCGGCTGGTTTAGGGTTGGAGAAATGGGTCTATACACAGATGGCGTGATGGTCGACTACGAAGAGTCGTCACCGAGTCACACGATCGTCTTGACCGTAATGGCCAGAGATTCTCCAGAGAGTGGACTAGCGAGAACAGACGTAGCAGTGGTCATTGTTCAGGTAGAGTGTTTCAACCGTGAGCGCACGCAATTACAGTTGTCTCAAAATCCATTGACTTCTTGTCTTGTGTAGGCTTAGATTTGTCAAACTAGACATGGGAGTAGCTGCATAGTATGTCGCATCGATACATGGTAGCAGTGACTGCCTTGTCAAAACGTCCGTCTGACTCTTATTTGTACAGAGATATGATTTTGATTAATGTAACTATTTTCCTGTTCAGATTCTGTGACGTATCTCGTTGCTCATTATCCATTTTACCTTACAAAACCAACGAAACCAGCAGTAGTATGAGAGATAGGTGATCCCCTTTTATCAGCCAGTCATACCTTACCAACAAACGGGGCGGCTCAGTCAGTTGAGTGTTCGCTTGAGGTGCTTATGGTTCAGGATCGAACCATCTTGGTGGATCCATTCCACTGATTGGGTTTTCTCGTTCCAACCAGTACATCATAACTGGACAAAGGCCGTGGTATGTGCTTTCCTGTCTGGGAAAGGGCATATAAAAAATCCCTTTCTGCATTAGGAAAAATGTAGTGGCTTTCCTCTGATGAGTACGTGTCAGAATTACCAAACGGTTTGACATCTAATAGCCGATGATTAATTAATCAATGTGCTCTAGAGGTGTCGTTAAGCAAAACAAACAAGATATAGTATATTATACAACCAACACACACCCAGCCCAAACTGCTTCCCATTTCACAAAATGCTGTATCCACCTTTGGATATAGAAAGTTATTACATGTACAGAATATGGGTTAATGGGGCTTCTTCTGTGTTTTTTTGCGGATATCCTGGTGGTCAAGGGGTTAAAGTGCTGGAGCCATGTTCCCGAAGCTATCATTATGCTGTACTGGAAAATATGTTTTGGGACTGGATGACATACTGCGGGACCTGCTTCTTTTAACTGTTTTAGTAGTACATTTAATGCCTTTATTGATAGAGTCAAGGGTTGGACAACTTGGTGCAGGTTCAGGTTCAGGTGGAGATGAAGATGCAGATTCAGGTGCACGTACAGATGCAGATGAGTCACAACTCGATGAAGTGTCATTTCCTCTAGTTATTCCCTCTGTGGCAGTTTCACCCAAGATGCACATACCTTTTTCCTCTATAGGTATCATGGTAATAATAGGCATATATACTAATATGACCACCTCTCCCAGTTTTGTTTTCCGCCTACGTTTTTGTTCCATGTTTTTGACGACTGATGCCCAATCATGCCCCTTACGACGAATTATGTAATCATGCCACGTTGACACTGGCTTTGACCGAAATCCATGCACGTATTATTATAATTATCTGTAAGATCGTCACTGAACTTGCCGTAAATGGTGTGATGGTGAATTGTTTGTGAATCAACCAATGCTTCTAATTCTTGGCAAGTAAATTCCACTGATGCTCAATCACGCCACTTACGACGAATTACGTCAACATTCCTCACTGACGTTGGTTGTGACCAAAATCCTTCTCTTTGTTCTTCTTCAGTGGTTACCGACAGTGTATGTTACCTTCTTAAAATGACCTGCATGCACGTGCATTGTACGAGAAATGTATTGCCTATATACTGAACAAAAAACAACAACATAGGGATTTCCTTTATTGCGACAAACTTTAGACGACAACGTAACGATGATGAAGCTACACCTTTGGCTAAATGTGGCTCACTATCTCGTTATGTAGTCGTTAGCATGGTTTCGCGACGTCGGCATGACGTAACGACCGACACCTTTGGGAACATGGCCCCTGGACTGTCAAATTCGATGCGAGTTGATGCAATAGGATCCAACCCTAACAATGGACATATTGTTTTCCTATATATTAGTGTGTTATTTGTTTATGTCTCACAGGTTCTTCCAGTCAATGAATTTGCACCGGAGTGGATTGCACCACAGCCTGATGTGTCCAGTGTTTTCCCCGGCGTGAACATCGCAGAGGATGTTGCTGTAGGAAGTCTTGTTGAGACGTACAGAGCCGACGACAACGACACTGGTGTTGATGGTTCCATGACGTATTCCATCGATAATATCGTCTCAGGTATTGGTTCTTCCCCTCCCCCTCCTCACTTATATCCAATTAAAGTTGAAGTACGCAGTTCTAGATACTCACCTATGCTGTCTAGGATGTCTGTATATGATAAATAATCAGGCTAATATAGAATGGGTGCGGCGCGTGCGTGCGGTCTGTCTAAAAAGAAATTAAAACACATTAAATTCAATGATAGTATCTAGCTAGATGCGTGCGATGCGTGTATCTACAAAATTCATGTGGCCAGCAGCAATGAAATAATTGTGTATAGTATGTGTATATATACCTATAACGTAAGCCATAGATGCATCAAACGCAACAGTCGGACCGCATGCATGTGTCACACCCAGCCTTATAGTTGTTAAGCGGAGTGATATAGGTTTAGTGGGATCTCACTAACATTGTAGCCAATTACTCCCATTGAAAGAGTGCCCCTCTTGTTAAATTTATGTTGTTCAAATCAAACCTGATTTGACTGTGTTAAAGAATGGGAGTGCAACTCCCATAACCAGTGGTGTAAAAACAAAGTTGATTCCTGCACCTAGATAGGAATCCCCGATCTTGTAGTATGTTTTCTGGAAGCCAAGGTTTAATGAGAGATGTTTTCCTTTTTGGTAAACACTGGTAATATTTCAAACTATGTTGTAAACGTTGTTTTGTTTTCTTAGTAGAATAGTAGAATGACGTCACATGGGCTGTCAACTTCTTCTATGGTGAGAAGTTAAACCATTTTTCGGATTAATTGCTATATAGGCTAATGTTTGTGTATTATTCTATGTAAAAAACCCAATAATGGTGAGATACCTAGTGGTCTTGTCCCTTCTATGAAGATATCAATGTACTCTAAAGTAATTTCACAAAACGCTGCAAACATAGTTTTACCCGTAAACGTAAATCTACGACTAAAGCACAGTTCAATTTCTAACAGCAATACATCTAGTTTGAAGACTACATTCATTGTTTAGCCTTACAATGCTCCATCTCGTGTAATGATGTAATTTTCTGCGATAATTAAATGTTAAATGTATGGAAGGTATAACTGCTTATTGGACAGATAAATTTACGATGTTTTGCGAAATTGATTCCAGTATAGAACATTTGAACCATTCAAACAGATTTTTCCTTTGTGCTGCAGATAAAGGGACGTCACAGTTTGTTCATTTTGCGATCCACTCCCAGTCAGGTCTTCTGTCCACAAACGCCAGTTTAGACGCAGATGACGTCACAGGCGGTGTCGCTTATTACGACATCACCATAGTTGCTGCCGATCACGGAACCATGCCAAAGAGTGTGACAGGAACTGTGAGGGTGACTCTAAGCAAAGTGAACGATAACCCGCCAGTGTTTGCCAACCACGAAGACGTTGTAACAGTAGCAGAAAACATTTCACTTGGTGGCGATGTACACTTGTTCGACGTCAGAGACTACGACGGCGATGCTGTGACGTTGACACTAGCTGACGGTGACGTCGATTACTTCACGGTGGCAGGTACAACACTTCGCACGGCCAAGGAACTGGACTTTGAGCAGCAACCCTTTCACATACTTGTTGTACAGTAAGATTTATTATGTCTTCACTGTTATTCTTATGGTTCTGTTGACACTTCTTAGCAGATGATAGCAATTCCTTCCTTATAAACTATGTATGTGCAGACATGCAGACGTGAAGTGCATAAACTAGTCTAGGGAACGTTTGTCCTGCTTGATCTGGCAGAATGTACACAAGCCCCATATTCAACGACAGTGAGCGACGTTATCATTCATTAATTAATTGGTTGGTCCCCGATGTGGACATTTGGCATAACCTGAAGCGAGCACTTTTTCTGCTTGGTTTGGCTGAACGTGACCCAATTTTTTGGTGATGGACTAATGCCATGTTATGAATAATTCACGATTATAGGAGCCTTAATGAGGCCGATGTATGATTTAGTGTGCAGTATAGAACGTTAATTTGACATATTTACAATTGTGTTTCATGAAAGATATAAAACGTCTTCCTTTCCAAAATCAACTCAGTTATGAGTGTCAGAATACATTACTCAAACAGGTTGACCAGACTGCAACCTGAAGCATTTATATAGATGTGGCTCGTTTTAAAGTTTAACAGTGGTTCGAAATGGTTATATCAAAACTGTAGAACACAATGTCTGTTGCCAGTACAGTGTTTGGTTATATCAACGCTGTAGAACACGATGTCTGTTGCCAGTACAGTGTTTGGTTATATCAACGCTGTAGAACACGATGTCTGTTGCCAGTACAGTGTTTGGTTATATCAACGCTGTAGAACACGATGTCTGTTGCCAGTACAGTGTTTGGTTATATCAACGCTGTAGAACACGACAGTACAGTTATATGCTGTAGAACACGATGTCTGTTGCCAGTACAGTGTTTGGTTATATCAACGCTGTAGAACACGATGTCTGTTGCCAGTACAGTGTTTGGTTATATCAACGCTGTAGAACACGATGTCTGTTGCCAGTACAGTGTTTGGTTATAAAAACGCTGTAGAACACGATGTCTGTTGCCAGTACAGTGTTTGGTTATATCAACGCTGTAGAACACGATGTCTGTTGCCAGTACAGTGTTTGGTTATATCAACGCTGTAGAACACGATGTCTGTTGCCAGTACAGTGTTTGGTTATATCAACGCTGTAGAACACGATGTCTGTTGCCAGTACAGTGTTTGGTTATATCAACGCTGTAGAACACGATGTCTGTTGCCAGTACAATGTTTGGTTATATCAACGCTGTAGAACACGATGTCTGTTGCCAGTACAATGTTTGGTTATATCAACGCTGTAGAACACGATGTCTGTTGCCAGTACAATGTTTGGTTATATCAACGCTGTAGAACACGATGTCTGTTGCCAGTACAATGTTTGGTTATATCAAACTGTAGAACACGATGTCTGTTGCCAGTACAATGTTTGGTTATATCAAAACTGTAGAACACGATGTCTGTTGCCAGTACAATGTTTGGTTATATCAAACTGTAGAACACGATGTCTGTTGCCAGTACAATGTTTGGTTATATCAAACTATAGAACACGATGTCTGTTGCCAGTACAATGTTTGTTAGTTTGCTTTGTTTAACGATACCACAAGAGCACATTGATTTATTAATCATCAGCGTTTCGTAATTTTGACATATAGTTTTGGGAGAGGAAACCCGCTACATTTTGTTCCATTATTAGCAAGGGATCTTTTATATGCACCATCCCACAGGTAGGATAGTGTATGCCATGTCCTTTGATATACCAGTCGTGGTGCATTGGCTGGTACGAGAAAGTTCGATGGGCCCACCAATGGGGATTGACCCTAGACCGACTGTTCATCAACCAAACACATTACCACTGGGCTATGCCACCCCTCCCCCACCCCCACCCCCCACCCCCGTACACTGGGTATAACATATACGTCTATCACGTTTTTACACATATGCTGCGTTTCATAAAATAAATCTTTCAGAGCAAGTGATGGACTATTTGAGACGAATGTAACTCTAGTAGTCAACGTAACAGACGTCGTGGATGAAAATCCCGCCATTACGTTACACGCAGGTGCAGCTGTTATGGAGGAACGACCAATAGGATCTGCTGTCTGTAACGTGTTTGACGTCACCGACAGAGACAAGGACGACTCGTTCACATACACACTGACAGGTAGTATATGCATATCTGTGTGACAGGTGTATTGTAGTATGAAGCTTTCTCTTTAAGTGTGAAATTTAAAAATACTTTCATTTCAACTTATTTTCGTGCTTATATCCAATTAAGGTTCAATCACGCAAATACTTTCAAACATAATTCTCAACTGACAATTATAACACTACTGATGTTTCAGTGACCGAATAAAATAATAAAACACAATAATCGAATGAGTTCTGAAGAAATGATGATCAATTATAAAAATCCATAATCGGTTGTTCTTGAAACAAACAAAACTTTATCAACTCCCCAAAACAGCCAAATAAATGGGGTTTTTTTTATCAACAACCTCCAACGATTTATTTTTAAAATCAGTATTGTATTTCGCTTTTAAGGAAGCCACGCTGCACTGGTAACCATAGACGGACAGACTGGCTTACTGTCTGTCGCTGGGCGCATTGACCGAGATGGAGCCAGCGGCGTAGCGTTTCTTGACCAGCTCCAGCTCACAGTCACCGACAGCGCCGGCCTCTCCGACAGCGTCAGCTTGAACATCACCGTCAACGACGCCAACGACAACCCGCCTACATTTAGCAGCTTGACGTACCAGACGAACGTCACAGAGGGCGCCACTCAGTCTGGTACGTATGGTACAGTAGTTACCACTTGAAATCACCACCACTACCACCATCACAACCACTACTACCAGCAACACTAAACGAGGCTCAATCTGCAGTCCTATTAGAGTTATATAATCGATATGTGTAATGTGTGATATAGACAAGCGTACGAGACAGTGGGACAGGGCAACTACCCCCACCACCAGTGCTGGAGCAAAACCTCAAATTCGAGCAAACATTATACAGATATTCGAGCAAAATGAGCTAACCTGAGACTATTTATGTTGTTATGCAGATTCGAGCATTGTCGTTTTATTCTGGCAAAAGACAGCCTGCTCCCACCCCCCTCCCTAGAAAAATGGGTGCACGTAATATTATAGACTGGCCAATAGATAGCGTTTATGTTACAATGAGTTGTATGGAAATGTTATCTAAGGAGCACAAAATTAGTTTGATACCTTTTAAAACAATGTTTAAGATTATATATTATTTCTTTTCCAACTTAACATTTGCTGCACTTATACTTGTAAAAATAATACATATCAATAGTAAAAAGCAGTTTCAGGATGTCAATGGACGTTTTCAATAATATCTTTTTCTTTGTTACACTATAGTTAACATGTACAGATCCTATGCATACTGTTATATTGTTGTTCTTAGTTATACTACAGCTAACGTGTACAGACTCTGACTCGGGATCCAATGGACAGCTAGAATTATCGATATCAGGTGGGGACGATGTTGACCCGAAATTTTCAGTCAGCGGGCTTGACCTGATAGCTGACTCTACGAAGATAGACTACGAATCCCTGGAGAATCAGGAATACAAGTACACCCTGACTGTGATGGCTGTGGACAAACCTCAGTCAGATACAGCAAAGACAGGACTCACCTTCATCACTGTACAGGTAAATACAAGTACACCCTGACTGTGATGGCTGTGGACAAACCTCAGTCAGATACAGCAAAGACAGGACTCACCTTCATCACTGTACAGGTAAATACAAGTACACCCTGACTGTGATGGCTGTGGACAAACCTCAGTCAGATACAGCAAAGACAGGACTCACCTTCATCACTGTACAGGTAAATACAAGTACACCCTGACTGTGATGGCTGTGGACAAACCTCAGTCAGATACAGCAAAGACAGGATTCACCTTCATCATTGTACAGGTAATACAAGTACACCCTGACTGTGATGGCTGTGGACAAACCTCAGTCAGATACAGCAAAGACAGGACTCACCTTCATCACTGTATAGGTAAATACAAGTACACCCTGACTGTGACGGCTGTGGACAAACCTCAGTCAGATACAGCAAAGACAGGACTCACCTTCATTACTGTACAGGTAAATAACATGGGGGCAGGATCTAGCTCAGTTGGTAAAACACTCATCTGAGATGCTCTGGTGACAAGAACAAACCACATCAGTGGATCCATTCTCTGAATGAGTTTTATCCCGTGAAAACAGTGGCCCACAACTGGTATATCAAGGGCCATAGTATATATTGTAATGTCTGTAGGAAAGTGCATATAAAAGATTCCTTGCTGGAAATGGAAAAAAAAAATGTTTCTGTACTGGATGGAGTAACCGATGAAAGTCGACACCTGCGTTCATGTCAGGCGTGTGCTACAAAAACTGTTTTGAATGTGGACGTTAAATATATTTGTTTTCATAAAATATTAGTGGCTGTATATTAAACGTGTTTCTGATCGTTCTAATATTTGTACTAGGTTAAATTTCATTTTATTTCCTAAAATATATTTTTTCCATATGTACGAAATTATTTGAAGACAAAATCCAGTTTGGGCTTTTTACAAATATTAAGACTCTAGAAACACATTGAATATACAGACACTGATATTCTAAACAAGAAAATATATTTAATATGTAAATTTAATCGTAGAAATATTTTATGAGTCAGAAACATCTTATAATACAGCAAACTCAGGAATGTCCCTTTAAGACTATATATCAGAAATATGGAATGTTTAACATCCAGTATCCGATGATGAATAAATGTGTATATTCATTAACTATTCAATTAATCTGTGCAGGGTGTATACCACCAAATTAATTCCCCTAGTAAACAGTAGTAAGATGAAACTGCTACATGTAGTGTTTCAGTCAACATAATGTACCATGAATATAAATACTACAACCCCTCACACTTCAAGTAAATCAGATTGGTGGTTAAGATGTTAGTTTAAGACATAAATGGAAGCATCTTTCACAACCCTAGTTTCGCACATTTGTCAACATAATGTTAGTACGACACTACAGGTCATGTACACTTTTAGTTAGCACATTGATAATAGTTCAAATTAAATTGCAGGAGTTTACTTTCCAAACGAAACAACATGGTGGCAAGTAGTATCACATATCTCACAAATGGCACTTGTGGCCCTATTTGATGCGCTATTCGATGTTAGGTGTACAGCGAACTTTGACCTGTGAGATGGTCTTTGGTATGCAGATACCTGTAAATGGTTGACATCTTTTTATTTTTAGTCCTTTAGCCATCCCTACGGTCAAAATGTCATTTGAAGTGAATTATTGTTATTATTATGTATAGCTGTCTTCCACGTGAAGGATGCATCATGGTGTAGAATAGATGATACCTGTGCAAACAAACTCCAACCCACTCCCTAAAAACCTCAAACAAACACACAAAATCACCCATCAAAAACAAAAAACAACAAACAACAACAAAACATGCACATCTGAATGTGATTAATTGGGGCATTTTATCAAAGCTTTGTCAAAATATCCATTGGACTAATTGTATGTAAGAAAAAGTTGATGTTCTTGTCATGTTACAGGTGTTACCAGAGAACGAGTTTCCTCCTGTCTGGTCCTCACCAACCCCAGACAGTAAGGACGAGTTTTTACCTTTTGTTTATCGTCATGTTACAGGTGTTACCAGAGAACAAGTTTCCTCCTGTGTGGTCCTCACCAACCCCAAACAGTAAGGACGAGTTTTTACCTTTTGTTTATCGTCATGTTACAGGTGTTACCAGAGAACAAGTTTCCTCCTGTGTGGTCCTCACCAACCCCAGACAGTAACAACGAGTTTTTACGTTTTGTTTCTAGCCCTGTTACAGGTGTTACCAGAGAACGAGTTTTCTCCTGTGTGGTCCTCACCAACCCCAGACAGTAACGACACGTTTTTACGTTTGTTTCTCGTCTTGTTACAGGTGTTACCAGAGAATGAGTTTTCTCCTGTGTGGTCCTCACCAACCCCAGACAGTAACAACGAGTTTTTACGTTTTGTTTCTCGTCCTGTTACAGGTGTTACCAGAGAACGAGTTTTCTCCTGTGTGGTCCTCACCAACCCCAGACAGTAACAACGTGTTTTTACGTTTTGTTTCTCGTCCTGTTACAGGTGTTACCAGAGAACGAGTTTTCTCCTGTGTGGTCCTCACCAACCCCGGACAGTAATGACGAGTTTTCACCTTTGACCATCAGCGAGCTCACTCCACCTGGAAGTAACGTCACACAGTTCACAGCCACTGACGACGATCACGGAAAACACGGATATGTTTCTTACAAAATACTCTCACAAGTTTCAGGTAATATGGGATTGCAATCACGACTTTGCCTATCGTCCTTTCGCATTTACCTGATGCAGAGATATGATTTTGATATTGGAAAACGGTTTTGTCATTTAGATTTATTTATTTCACCAAATAGGTAAAGTATAGTGTTATTTTGGGTTTATACGTAGTATAAACCATTTTCAGATATGTGCTGCTTAATGGTGATCTATATTATTGAATAATAAAAATAATAATACAAGTTTGGGACTATTTGTACCAAAAAATTGATTTTCGTTCAATTAATGAGATGAAAAATAATAAGTCATGTGTACTTAAGTTGGATATGGCTATTCCATCCTCGGACATGTGACAGAATAAAAATCAACCGCCACTGAGGGGATTCGAACCACGGACTCTCAATACGAGTCTAGTGCTCTACCAACTGAGCTAATAGGGAAATTCCCACTAGCTACTGCCAGTAGGAGCACTTTATACCTACACTACTACATACTCCCCTCTCAAGTGAAGCCACGTCCCGGAGCTGTGGGACACAGACACTTGAACAGTTACAGGTCCTGACTGGGTTATCATCGTATTCTTGTGTTAAGAACACACCCAGTCCCTACGTTGGCTTCATATGTAACAGAATAAAAATCAACCTCCACTGAGGGGATTCGAATCACGGACTCTCACTACGAGTCTAGTGCTCTACCAACTGAGCTAATAGGGAAATTCACAGTAGCTACTGCCAGTACACTACACTACCTACACTACTACAGACACATACTGTAATGTCAGATACACAGCACACCTCGTCCATCATAACAATTTATGTACTCTCCGGAAGAATGGCTCAATGTCACATTGATAAATATGAATTATTATTTTAATCGGGTGTTTCCCATTTGAGATAGTATTGGACCATTTCATATTCAGGTATTATTTTCATCCCATCTGGAACACTCTGTTTATGTCAAATATATTTATATGGCTGAGGATTGTAGAAACAGCTCTGGACCTAGGAATAATTATACTACATTATACAAGTCTGAATCATTATTTTATTTGAGTGTCGCAGATGGGACAACAAGGTAACCCTTGCATATCATGGTAATATTCGGTATTTATAGCTACAGGAAGTTCCACAAACATGTTTACAATTGATGAGCAATCTGGAATTCTTCGTGTTGCCGCAACGCTTGATGCAGATTCTGCAACTGGAGGAGTAGGCTACTACAACGTCTCCATCGTGGCCTTTGATGATGGAACAACACCACTAAGTACAACAGGAGCAATAACCATACGACTTGAAAACGTCAACGACAACTCGCCCGTGCTGACAAATCACCAGGACACACTGGATGTGGCTGAGGACACTGTTGTGGGGACTGTCATCCACACAGTTACAGCCACGGACCATGATGGAGACAACATTTCACTGTCTGTGGTTGGTGGAGATCTTGATTACTTCACTGGGAACGGAGATCAGATAAAGACTCTGAAGACCTTGGACTACGAGACTCGTCAATGCTACACTATTGTCATCAGGTGTGTTTCTGTGTCTGCATTATTATTCGATTTTTATTATTATTATTATTATTATTATTATTATTATTATTATTATTATTATTCCTTCTTCTTAATATTTTATTTTAGTGTAAGTATGTCCTTTCACAAGACAATTCTCTTTTTATAAGACAAACACAAATGTTGTCTGCATATCTAAATATTGTCTTATCTATTTTAGTACCATGTTGATTACTTCATGATTGGTTGTTGTAAACCATTTCATATCTAAATATGTTTAGACTTAAAATGTTACCTTATGTTAATCTATGTTTCAGCATGACTGATGGATCATTCACAGAGAATGTGACTCTCTCAATAGCGGTAACTGACGTCAATGATGAATCGCCTGTTTTACACGTCTACGACCCTCTAACAGTTCCAGAAGAACTGCCAGTTGGAAGTGTCACTGGAACGTCATTTTATGCTACAGACGCCGATAAGGATGATGTGCTAGTGTACACACTGAGTGGTAACGAATATAGTTTATATACCCTGTTAATCTGAACTCTTAATGCAATAGACAATAATCGATGTTTTTATTAAAAAATAAATGAACACGACGTTAGAAAATAAATAAAAAGGATTTGGCAGTTTATCTTGTCATGCACGTCTTTGTTATAGAACATGGGTAGAACCCGTTTGGGGGAAGCACTACAATTCAGATAATCCGTGAACGTCGCATCTTTGGAACTAGAAATTCTGTTCTAAAACATTCATACTCTCACAGTTGTAAATAATATTTTGTGATACAACCTTTTAAGTAAGGTGTGCTACTTTTAATTCTTATAATTTCATTGATAGTAAAACAGCACGATTTTACATATTAGACATATTACAAATAGTTGTTGCAGTGACAACATAACAACATGGCCGGTACTGTAAGATTCAGGTATGTTTGTGTAATAATCTCATTTGCTGCTTATTCGGCTGTAGTTATGTCAGGGGTCAAGTCAGGTCAAATGCCCTAGTTAAAACATGTACAACGGTTGCATACATTACAATTGTTTAGTGTGTTTTGAACACAGTTGCATTAATAATATACATACTTACAGGTCAGGACATGAGTTACATTGACTTGAACAGCACGACTGGTTTGCTGTCAGTGAAGAAGCGGATTGACTACGAGGGAAGCAGTGCCTTGTCATCACTGAAGGTCACGGTCACTGTGAGAGATCAAGGAGGACTGACTGACAGTGCAGATCTGATCTTCACAGTCCTCGATGTGAACGATAACTTCCCCACATTTACACAGTCCGTGTACACAGTCAACATAACAGAGGAGACAGCAATTTCAGGTTGGTGGGATACCTCACATAAGATAAGTGCAGCAATATATGTATGCCTTTAAAAAAAATGTCCAATAACATCAAGTAGAAAAAGCACACCTTGTTCCAATTTGTCCATTTTCTCTGAAGATACTTAGTCATTTCTGTTATTTTAAATTTATTTTGGGCATTTTTTGTATACGATGTTACCGGGAAGGAAATTAAAAAGACCTGGGGTCAGTCACAGAATTGTAGTAAGTTGTCACATCGTCATTGCAAGTCTTTTTAACTTTGCTCTTCCCAGGTTGCAGACATAATGAGTTTAGTGCCTTTGCTAAAAACATTAAATATTACATTGATGTTCTCAATCGTATACAGTAATGTATAAAACCTTTTACATCAAGAATTATACAAACAAACAAACAAAAACAATAGAGCAATTAAAAAAGAATCACATCCTTAAGTTATCTCACTGGTATGAGTAACCAACAGTGAGGTGTATCTTGTTCAGTAAGACTAAAGATGCTCCAGATAAAACACTGTACATTTAAATCGTAACAACCCCTTTTGCCTTAACTGATCATATTCTAGACCTGCCCCTGTCAATATATATATGTGGATACACCATTCTTTTTCATTAATATTGCATCTGGCAGTAGGTTTCTTATATCGGGTCATAGTATACATCTACTTCTATACTCTTTTACTTCAGGAGAGTTGCTAAAATTGGACTGCTCTGATGCTGACTCTGGAAACAATGGTCAGTTTTCCCTCTCTGTGACAAGTGGTGATCCTGGTAATATATTCTCAACAAGTGGAAATGACCTCTTTGCCAATGGTACACAAATAGACTATGAGGCTCTGGTGGATCAGGATTACAGATTCACTCTTACAGTTGAGGCTGTTGATACTCCAGACGCAGGTTCTGCAAGAACCGGCGTAACACTGGTGATAGTACAAGTATGTTTACCACAAATGTGTAGAATACAATTTATGTGTGTTAATATGAAATGAATGAATTTGGTATTGCTGTAATAGTCTAGACTTTGATTATAATTCTATTACAGGTATTACATATAATTAATTTCGTATTGCTGCAAGTTTTGACTGATTACAATTCTGCTACAGATATTACAGCAGAGTGAATTTCGAGTTGCTATAATAATGTCGACTTTGATTATAATTCTCTTACATGTATTACCGTAGAATGAATTCCGTACTGCTGTAATAGTTTAGACTTTAGACTTTGATTGTAATTCTATTACAGGTATTACATAGAATGTATTTTGTATTGTTGTAATAGTTTTGACTTTGATTATAATTCTGTTATAGGTATTACCGTAGAAATAACTTTGCATTGGCTGCAATAGTGTTGACGGATCATAATTATGTTGCAGGTAGTACCACGAAATGAATTCCCCCCTGCATGGTCCTCGCCTATCACAGACAGTAACAGCGAGTTTCCCCCTCTAAACGTTAGTGAAGATTCTTTGCCTGGGAGCATGGTAACAGAGTTCACAGCGACTGACGACGACCATGGAATACACGGAACAGTCAGTTATAAAATAATCTCACAAGTGTCAGGTATTCCTTCTTTTAACTAATTTATATAATTTCTACCCGATTTCTATACTTTAATGCTCTCTCTCTCTCTCTCTCTCTCTCTCTCTCTCTCTCTCTCTCTCTCTCTCTCTCTCTCTCTCTCTCTCTCTCTCTCTCTCTCTCTCTCAACTGATTTTTGTGCTTATATCCAATATGGTTCAAGCACGCTGTCCTGGGAACACACCTCAGCTAACTGGGACAGGACAGTGGGTTAGTTGTTAGTGGTTAGTCGTTAGTGAGAGAGAAGATGGTATAGTGGTCTGACACCTACCCATTGAGTTGTTAAAACACGCTCTGGGTGGCAGCCGGTGCCTTGTCTATAGGAGGACTACCACTCCCGAGGAGATCCTTTACTGGACAAGGGACACAATGTCTATATAGTAGACATTGTCCATGGGAAATACTTTTTTCCAGTTTTGAATAATGGTCGTATTCAACCCAGCTGGTATGTACATTCGCAGACACTTGCCATAGGAAATATTATATTCCACTACGCGACACAGTCTACCACTTTGGGAACTTCGTCGTTTTCAAACTATTTTTCTTTATTCCTAAACGGTGAAGGGTCAAAGTGTATATGAAGAGGTCAGGTGCAAAACGCAATATAAACCATTTTCTTTCTTTTTTTAGTTAAAGTCATTATTGTATTTTTCAGTAAGGGCTAATCGTAGGCCTGCTGGTTTGCCGCAAAACGCGATATAAGCCAATTAAAAAAACAAAAATCACTTTTACGGCATACGGTTTCTTACTTTGGAATCATGGTCGATTTCAACCTAATTTTGTTTTATTCCTAGATTGGGTGAGACGATATTGTCCATGGGAAATATTTCATTCTACTATGGTTGACAATATCTTATATTGGACTCATGGTCGTAGTCAACCAAGCAGACATGTCATTCCACAGCAGAACAAAGTTTCCCAGTTTGAATCATGACCACTTTTAAACCGATTTACTTTATTCTTAAACAAGGAAAAGTCAAAGTTTGTACATTTGCAGACACTCGCCATAGGAAGTATTACATTTAATACGGGACACATTCTCATACTTTGACAAATTATTGATTTGATTGTTATATTAAACACCTCTACAAACTGACACATGATATATTGAAATTGGTGTAACAATTATGTCACCAGAGTTCAAAAGGCTCAAAGTTAGACGCCAAAAATGTGAGTATAGGGTGCAAGGATTTTGAGATATTAGTACTAATAGTTATTGTATGGCGACCAATCTTGGAAATCCACGATTGCCACCATAATGTATCTTGCACAAATGGTCCCTATCAAAAGTTGAAAACTAAGGCAATGGACAAACATTTTCCAGATTTTAATGAAAACATAATGATACAAATGCAAAAAGATGGTAAGACTCAAAATAGTCTTTGCAGCATTGTTCCTGAATACGATGTCTATATATTTCATTTCTTTTACAAAAAGAAAATCCAACTAATAATATTGTGAATGATATAACTACATTAATTACCCTCAAAACTCTAAGTTAGATTAAAAGACATGCTACGAGCCTAGGTTTTAGGGTTCTGGGGTATTGGTATTAAAAGATTTTTGCATGGTGGCCATCTTGATAATTCATGATAACGACCATAACGTATGTTGGATAAGTGGTCCCTTTTAAAAGTTGAAATATAAGGCAATGGTAAAATATGTTCAATTGTTACTGGTAGTGTGTAAGAATCTGTTGACTGCCTACAAAGTAATGGGTTTTTCACACTTTTATATTAATTTTGTAAATATGACTTTCTGTCGTTTGTTTAACAATGACCCCTTTAATTACTCACAGGGTGTCTATCATTCACATTTTAGGCAGTCAAAATGTATCCCTCATACACGAAACAGTAGTACCATTGATGCCAAGGTGTCGGATGTTTACAATCAACAAAATGCCATGACCTTTTGACCTCTGGTGACCTAATTATTACACCAATTTGTATATATTATATATCAGTTTGTATAATGGTTTTATATAAACATTGTGTATCCTAATATGTGTGGCTATGTGCATTGGTTGCAAAGTTATGATACATTTTGTTATCCCCACCCCAAACCATTGTACAAGAATTTGTCCTCTCTTTCCTATGTTTATGGGGTGATATCCACCTAAACGCTACTTTTGACAAATGTCTATCATACTAATTGATTATCCCACGATTTCAATCTGTTTCGACCCTTTCTGTCAATTTCCTCCGACTCTGTCTTCTGAGCTGTCCACACCATCGCCTAACTGTCTCAACTTCCTCCACGGGTGCAGTCTCTGTGTATATCCCTACACCCACCTGGCATCCTCGTCCTCTGCCGCTAATAAAGCTGGTCTGACCCACGGCACTAACTAACGAACGCCGGTAGTAGGGGTGCATAGTAGATGGTTACAAGTGCCTCTTAACAATGCCAGAAGTAACTACTGAACACTCCCCGAAGTGGTTAGACTAAGCCCACAGCTAAAAGCTGATGGGGAACAGGTGTGTGGCACAGATAGCCACAAGAGACAAGCACCTGTCGCGGTTGGAGAGACAAGGACTGGGATGTGGAGGTGGACAGCGAAAGAAGTTGAAAGATAGGAGGTGTTGCCAGATCGGGAACAAATCAGATGGAATTCAAAGGAGAGAAAGGAAAGGGGGCACTGGGATAAAAAGAAAAAAAAGAAAAAAGAAGGTAGTTACGGTGTTCAAAATAGCAAAAATGTCAAAATTAATTACGAAATAATATTCCAATACATTCTAGACACAGGAAGTTCTGCCAACATGTTTAGAATTGATGAGCAATCCGGAGTTCTTCGTGTTGCCGCAACGCTTGATGCAGATTCTGCAACTGGAGGAGTAGACTACTACAACTTGACCATTGTGGCCTTTGATGATGGAACAACTCCACTAAGTACTACAGGGGCAATAACCATACGTCTTGAAAACGTCAACGACAACGCCCCCGTGCTGACAAATCACCAGGACACACTGGATGTGGCTGAGGACACTGTTGTGGGAACTATTATACACACAGTGACAGCCACTGACCATGATGGAGACAACATTACACTGTCTGTGGTTGGTGGAGATCTCGATTACTTCACTGGGGACGGAGATCAGATAAAGACTCTGAAGACTTTGGACTACGAGACTCGCCAGTGCTACACAGTTGTCATCAGGTGTGCGTCTATGTAAAATTGATTCCAAATTGTCTTCTTCTACCTCCTTATTTGCTTAATTTAAAAGTAATATTCAACCTTCAATATGGTTATCTTATTTTCACGGTGAATAATAACTATTTTCCATTACCCAATATTGTATAATCGTTTATCGTATTGTGTTTTAATTTGATCTATTGATGTTTCTTCACAGGCGTTGGATTTAAAATACATGTTTGGATGTTAAACAGTGATGTGTTACATTTTTCTAGCATAAGTGATGGGACATTCTCAGAAAATTTAACCATCTCAATATCAGTAACCAACGTCAATGATGAAAGACCGGTTTTACACGTTTACGACCCTCTAGCAATCCCAGAAGAACTGCCAGTTGGAACCGTTACTGGGATAGCTTTCTATGCTACAGACGCCGATAACAATGACACTCTAGTGTACACACTGAATGGTAAGACGTATGTTTACATAACCTGTTAATGTGATTTTTTAATGGGATAGACAGTAGTCAGTTTTCTTTATTAGTAACAGGTGAAAATGACATTCGACAAAGATCAAGAAGATTGGGCTGGGTCTTGACAGAGATGATGTACTAGTTTACAAAATGAATGGTAATGAAGATATTTTACAAACAGGACCCCGTCCAACTATACGATGTTGGCACCACTATCGTGTTTAATAACTACTATCACAACTGAATCTAATTCCAGCGATTGGCAGAAGATTGCAAAACGTTATTTAACTCAATGTTGTCCTAAATTATAATGGGAATTTAAGACATGTTCGAGGCTGCTGTGTAAGCTACTAACGTAGATCATTTGATGTCAAGTAAAATATTATGATTTGATAGTTTCTAAGAAGGATATATACTAATTTTTATTATCCACATAGTTCAAGATATTCAGGGAAATATAAACAGCATTACCGATATGTGTCATAATGATTTCACGTGGAAACCGAGTGATGTCATTTGTTTAGATGTGACGTCATGTTACGTAATGCGGCTTCCCCAGTTTCAGCTCTGTGTAATTTCATATCAAAATGATGTTGTTTCATCGTCTCCTAGTTACGTTTGAAACGTTTTAACATGGTCCTTGATATTCATAAATAAAACAATTATGGATAATGTGGATATAATAAAGAAAGAACTCAAGATCTATGTATTACCTTTGCTCTCGCTCGTGCAATACAAAAATCCTGACAATCGTTTCGTAAAATCCATAAGACAGACAAGCTCAAGAAGAAACCTGTGCCTTTTTTTATGCCATATAACCTTCATATGAATTATGGGAGGTAACTGTAATGTATTAAGCATTCGGTAATTATTGCTTAGGAAATCAACAGACAAAGTTACTTGCATATTTCCAAACCACCTAGATGTTCCATATAGTTGTTAAATGGATACAGATATATGGCTGTGCTATGGTTGTTTGTTATACGGATATAAAACTTACATATACCAGCTACGAAACTCACCATACGTTCGTGGAATGGAACCCTAAACACTATACAACCTACAACAATCAAGAATGTTTTTATTAATGCATCGTGAATACAAGTGTGACAGAACATGCTCTTATTTTTTTTTCACCTGTGGCGATGTTAATGGTTTTAGAGGGCTGTGTGCAGCGTGGTTACGTAATACCACCGCGCAACGGTGGTCGAGCTGTTCCCAATATGCACTTAGACTAGGTGGGCACCTTGTTACGTAATACCTCCGCGCGACCGTACCCCCCTAATACACACTTAGACCAAGTGTGGAGGCCATGTGGCCAGTAGTTACGTAATACCTACGATAGAGCGGTTTTACGACCGTGATTTTTGGCAAACTAGGCGACAGTAAGTCTGGACATCTAAGGAAAAATACCGTCTCTGGGAGTTGGGGCAAATTCACATGATAGGTGAGGTGCCGCGTTGTGCCCCCAGGCGATATTCGCTGTCTCTCAGATTTTTGAATAAATAGATAGGATTTTAGAGATATCTGGGAGAAACATAGGAAGGCTCCCAGGGAACGTTGTCCGTCTGGACTGGTAAATATATTTTTCTGCTCTGTTGTATAACCTTGATGTGATTGATGTGACTTTAAATATTTTAATACTGTATTATACCCATATTATTTAGACAGTGTTTCCGGTAAACTGACGAAGTAAATTGTAGGCTTCACTGTGCTAAAATTATTAAAGCTTAACCAGTCATCCTAGAGGACCTAGGTAAACTGTAGGTTATTGTCTTTATTGTGATAGGTACCAGTATTAATTCTGTATTACAAGGTAACTGAATGAGTAGTTAAGGGTTAATTAAAAATTAACCAGTTAGGAATAGAGTTGTAATTCCTTTATTAATTAAGTTCCCCTGGCAGCGTTTCTCAATTATCACACGTGTGGGTGTTGTGTCACGGTGAAGTGATTAGAATATTGTGTAAACTAGACACCTAGTGATTAACTAATTAAGTGATTAGTTCTGGGTTGTTATTATTATTGTTGTTGTTAATTAATTAACTGCGGAAATATATTTGTCAGCTTAAGGTTAATACATATTCCAAAAGTGTATTGTGTTTTGTTGTGTTTTCTAGTGAACTAAACATGCTATATATATATACTTCATATAAGATCTTATCTCTGATATACCTAAGCCGAGCCACTCGGGTATACACTGCCAGATACAGAGATATCTAATAGATATACAGTTAGGAGAGATATTTGGATAATCATGTTTTATTCAGTTACGGGTATTATACGATCCCCGTGACAAAAAGCAAGTTAAAGTTTGTGTTTAACGGCACCACTAAGCACATTGATTTATTAATCATCAGCTATTGGATGTCAAACAGTTGGTCATTTCGACGTATAGTCTTAGAGAGCAAAATTGCTACATTGTTCCATTAGCAGCAAGGGATCCTATACATGCACCATCCCACAAATAGGATAGGACATACCATGGCCTTTGACATACCGATTATAGTGCACTGGCTGGAACAAAAAATACCCAATGAGCCTACCGACGGTGATCAATCCAATTCGACCGTGCATCAACCGAGTGCTTTGCCACTGGGCTACGTCACCCCCACCCTCACCCCACCCCACCCCTCGTGAATACAAGGTTACAGACTGCTAAGTAGAATAGTTTTCTGTATTTGTGTAGCATATTACTGCAGTCGCTTATGTTGCATCCAATTATCGGTGCTATGATTAACTAAAGCAATAGATGATGGAATATCTGGATATGTGATATCATGTAGATTTTTCGTTTTCTTGAATCTTGAAATATTCACCATGCAGAGGTAACAGTCATTCACATGGTTCTGTGGTTCTCTCCATATTCAGGGTATGGCAAAGGGCATTGAGGGGCGGTCACCTCGCATCCATCCTTCCAAATTCGATCGACGTGTACCACAAACTATCTCTGGAGCCCATGATTTGTCTTGATCCCCAATCTTCATGCCAAAGTATAATTCATAAGCATGTGCAAATTTCGTAGCTACTTTGATTCCATGCTTTACTTGCCTTGGGCCAATGTAGAATCCACAAACGTAATAAAATGTCAGAATGTAAGCAGCTTCGCGATGAAGACATTATTCACCTGAAAAATACTAAGTTGACCTATGCACATATTTTCTAAAACCTGACATATAATACAAATTAATACCAAGTGTATGCTTAATCTAACAAAACTGAATGAAAAATGAAAAAATATCAACATAAAATCTTTGTTACATTATGTTATTTGTCAATAATCTGTTTGTATTATATCATTTTGTTTGCACGTTTTTGTCGTTCGGTTTCGCTTGTCTGTAAATTTTAATGTCAAATGTCCAAACACGATATCCATGGTAAAGGAACAAGCTTGTAAAATTAAATTATTGTATAGTTCCTTTTGAAAAATATACTAATTAATTAACATTAATAATGAGTTTTTCTGAATAGGTCAGGACATAAATTACTTTGACCTCAACATGACGACTGGTTTGCTGTCAGTAAAACAGCGGATTGACCACGAGGGAAGCAGTGCGGTGTCATCACTGAAGGTCACGATCACTGTGAGAGATCAAGGAGGACTGACTGACAGTGCAGATCTGATCTTCACAGTCCTCGATGTGAACGATAACTTCCCCACATTTTCACAGTCCGTGTACACTGTCAACATAACAGAGGAGACGGCAATTTCAGGTTGGAATTTTATTATAACAGAAATTATACAATGTTAAAAACATGCAACGAGGAAGGTGATCAACATGAATGAACCTTCATTGTATTTCAAAAAGGTTTAGGTTTGAATGACAATTCGTATTTAATTGATGGTTTCCATAAATCTTCGTCAAAAGACGTATTCGTTGAAAGCATCAGTTGTGATTTTTTTTATGTCAACTGTTTATAATTAAGTGCTCCCTTGGTGCACCCTTCCCGCAATAATAAAACACAATAGCACGCCATACCACTGTCATTCGTTCATCTTGGATCTGCCCCTGCCAGATGAATGAAAATGTAATACCACAATAAGAACATGTTTTCACAGTTCTCTTTCAGCCGACATTTGAGTGTCTATTTAATTCCAGGAAAGTTGCTACAACTGGACTGTTCTGATGCTGACTCTGGAAACAATGGGAAGTTTACTTTATCAGTGACAAGTGGCGATCCTAGTAATATATTCACGACGAGTGGAAATGATCTCTTTGCCGATGGGACACAAATAGACTACGAGGCTCTGGTGGACCAGGATTACAGATTCACTCTTACAGTTGAGGCTGTTGATAATCCAGACACAGGTCCTGCAAGATCTGGTGTAACACTGGTGATAGTACAAGTATGTATTCCAATAAAATAAAACCTAATGTAATCAGATCTAATTTTAAGCAATGAATGAAAATTGTTGTTAATAACAGTCTAAATAACACTGAATGGATCATGATGCATTTCTAATTCTCAGGTTGTTCCCCTGAATGAATTTGCCCCTGAATGGACACAGCCTTCATTTGATACATCCAGCGAAACGTTTGCAACTCAGACGATTAACGAAGACATTGCAGTTGGTATAAACATCACTACGTTGGAGGCAGAAGACAAAGATTTGGGTGAAGATGGAGTTGTAGTCTACAACATTATGTCGACTGTGGACAGTAAGAAACTTTATATTTAATGCATTTTTGTTTAGTTTTTATTTTGTCTTCATAGTAATATGCATACAATATGACAGAAAATATTGTTATTTTAGGATATCAGAGTTTAAGATAGCTTGGTAAACATATTGGTGAAGATGAAGTTATTGTCTACAACTTTGTGTTGACTGTATACAATAAGATATTATCAACTTACATGTTTAAAGTACATATTTAATGTTTGTTTTTATTTTGTTTTAATAGTAATATGCATGATATGATCTCTGAGGATATTGTCATTTCAGTATTAGGTACAAATATTTCTTCACAAATGAGTAAGGGGTAAAAACATTTGTGTGTTTTCGGAAACCCGGCCCAACCTGTAAAACATTTTATTCAATGTACTGTTATTAATTTAAAACATTAATATGTATGTGAAAAGAGTGAAATGCAGTAACAAAAGTTAAAATACTATACTCTACATAAGGGTTTGGCACGTACCCAGAAACACAATTTGTTTAGGCCCAAGGAAAACGAGAAAGAAGAAGATATTCATGCACAAATTAACACAAAAATAAAAGTATCATACACTACTACCACTTTAATCTTTAACTTGCATGTCCACAGATGATGGCAAGAGTGCAAAAGACGTATTTGTAATGGACGCAACGTCTGGGACTTTACGCGTGTCTTCTGTTCTGGACAGTGATGTTGAAACTGGCGGAGTCCAGTATTATAACATCACAGTGGTCGCGACAGATTCAGGGTCTAGTGAGAAGAGTGTGACTGGAACATTCCAGATTACCATAGAAAACACAAACGACAATGCCCCCTTCCTTGAAGACTTCGAACCCACAGTAGCTGTTTCAGAAGATACATCTATGGGGAGTGTTGTCCATACATTAACAGCAGTGGACTACGACGGAGACACCGTGACTGTTACTGTAGTTGGAGGAGACACAGCGTATTTCACGACCAGTGGAAACAACATCAGACTAGACAAACAGTTAGATTATGAGAAGCAACAGTGTCACACAGTAATCATCAGGTAATGGGGACTATGTCGGACATATATCTGAAGCCTAATTCACTCAAACTCTCGCAACTTTGCGATCTGGCAGTGCAATTCAAAATGACTTGCAATGATGATGCAATGTTGGTTAAGAGTTTTAGATAGTTTTGTGAATTAAGCCCCAGGGCCCCGTTCCACGAAGCGATCTTAGCACTACTATCGCGGTAAATACCTACCATATCGACCTTAATGTTTGTCTACGATCGCCAGCCCATTCCACGACTCGGCATAACTTACTATCATCGTAAATTATTGTGAAACTCTACAACAGATACGAGGCTGTTGTAAGGCACAACGTAGATATCAAATGGCAGTTAGATGATGATTTGATTATGTTCTAAGAAGGATACTAACTTTTTGTGTAAAACTAGATCTAATACATACCAAATACCTTTTATGAAACTCGGCGTTCCATGAAAAACATTCTAGTCCATACGACCTTCAAACGAAAATATGGGAAATAACTCTCATGTCTTATGCATTCGGAACTTTTTGCTTAGCACATAAATGAATGTCCAATACCAATGAATATATTCAAGTTGTTCCGAAAAGTCAGTAACCAATTTATTATTTAACTAATTAGCACTTATTTGTAAAAAAATATATATATTAATCATTAAAGGGACACTTTTGACTACTTACTACTGTAAAGTTTATGGTGCCAGTTGTAAAACTCACCTTAAGTCACTACAATTAACCTTAACTTTAGTGCTGAACCAAACAACAAAACCATTAGCGTATGCACAAATATATCTGATCCATGTATTTTGTCTTGTACACAGATCAACGTTGAATCTATAGGTAGTTTTAATTATTATCATTCAAGAATAATAATGTATATAAGTGAAACCATTGGAATACTTATTAGTTATTATTAAATAATTAGTACAGATAAAAGAAATGGGCTTATCACTATGATTAGATTGTATGTACAAAATGATGATCAGTTTGGTTCCAACGATGTGATGAATAATTATGCAGTCTATCATTGAATGTCATGGAAAATGTTAATTAATTATTTTTATAATTTATATCTAGAAACATATGTGAAATTTTCTGAGATTTCGGTTTCATCCATAATGAAAACACAGGTACTGAATGGGTATTAAAATTAGAGACATCTGTAATTCTGTTTCGACGATAGTTATAATGATTCAAATCATTTATATTTTAATTAATTGTATAATCAAAAGTTGATCGCTTCGAGCTAACCATTTATAATGAAAACTAGATAGTGAAATTCAAAACAAGTCTGAATTCTAGATACAATGTTTGTTTTGTTTAACGACACCACTAGAGGACATTGATTTATTAATCATCGGATATTGGATGTCACACATTTGGTAATTTTGACATGTAATCTTAGAGAGGAAACCCGCTACATTTTTCCATTAGTAGCAAGGGATCTTTTATAGGCACCATCCCATAGAAAAAATAACATACACCACGGCTTTTGATATACAAGTCATGGTGCACTGGCTGGAACGAGAAATAGCCCAATGGGCCTACTGATGAGGATCGATCCTAGACAGACAGTGCATCATTGAGCGTGCAGCGCTAGATACAATGCATGTTAATTAGTGACCAACTCCATTTATAAAGTTTATACATATGGCACGTTTCTTCATAAGCGAATGTCACGAATGCTTATTTGTAATACATTATGAAGATAAATAAGTGTTATACACATTGCTGTTTATATGGGATTCAAATGGAACTCAATCTTTGCTGTTACAGTCTGAGTGATGGAAAATACACGCAGAATTGGACACTCACTGTGGTTGTCACCAACATCAACGAGAATCCCTCCATCCATGTGCGCACCCCTCTCGCAATAGCAGAGGAGTTGCCAATAGGAACAGTTGTAGGTGGCGCTTTTTATGCCAACGATGAGGATGCAGAGGACAGTCACACATACACTCTCTCAGGTGACAAATCTACAGCCTGCGTGGATTTTTAAACCAAATTACAGTGTCCACACTATATAATAAAAATATGACTGTGCTTTTATCCTTAAACTGTACTTTATATAATTATTCCTTTTTTTTTTCTTTTTTTCTTTTTTTTTACAAAAAACAGTTTATTCACATACAGTTGAACAAACATGAAAATATTGTTTTTACAAAATGCTTTAAGTGGACAAGCTTGCCATTCATTGTCAAATGGTTTTGAACCCCATTGTCACTTTCAGTTTAACCGTTTTAGCAGTAATTTGTTGCACATATGAACTTGGCCATCACAACAGCTTTATTTGCACCTTTATTTAATTATTAATGAGCTGTGAAAACTAAAAGTAAATTAAGCTTTTTCTGTATAGACATTGTAATATTACAACTTATTTTTATTATTCATAAACAGTTGTAGGGGTAGACTATACCTTAAGGGTATAATATCTGCCTGAGATTCGATTAGTAACAAATTTGATGCAAGTGTTATATTCACCCTAACCAGCAATTGCAGTTGGTATTTAAACAACTATATTTGTTTGGTTTGTTTTTTTTGTATGGGAACATACTAAGAATCTGAGATAATTAATTGTTTAGTCAATCAAAAAATAATAATTTAAGCTGTGGCATGCTTTTCTATAATAACTGCTAATGAAACAGTGTATCATTCCTTTGTAGGTCAGGACATAAGTTATTTTGAACTGAACACCACGACTGGTATGCTGTCAGTGAAGAAGCGGATTGACCACGAGGGGAGCAGTGCGGTGTCATCACTGAAGGTCACGGTCACTGTGAGAGATCAAGGAGGACTGACTGACAGTGCAGATCTGATCTTCACAGTCCTCGATGTGAACGATAACTTCCCCACATTTTCACAATCCGTGTATACAGTCAACGTTACAGAGCAGACTGTAGTCACAGGTTGGTATTTGGTTGTTTTGTAGCTAGTATTTTAGAACTTTAATATTTAAGAATAAACATATAATATATAATATGGTCTTATCAAGCAAGATTCCAGAACGCAGTTTCACCAATTCTAGATGTGTGTGTGTGTGTGTGTGTGTGTGTGTGTGTGTGTGTGTGTGTGTGTGGTGTGTGTGTGTGTGTGTGTGTGTGTGTGTGTGTGTGCGTGCGCGCGCGCGCGTGCGTGTGTAAAACCCCAGGAGTAATTAGAGAGAAAAGGCAGAGAAGAATCATATGATTAAGTATCATTTATTTCCAAAACAAATAAATTAAGAAATTCATTTTGTTTTATTATTGATAAAAAAAAAACCCACAATAGCTAAAGTCCAACATAATATTTTAGGACAATAGTTTTCTGCGGGTGGGTAGGTCCCTCCCCTGATTACTGGCCTGTATTTCACATCACTCAGATTCAAATGACGGGCGTGCAGGGTCATAATCAGTCTGACATCCCTATTTACCTCTTGTACTTCAGGAAAACTTTTACAACTAGACTGCTCTGATGCCGACTCTGGAAACAATGGTCAGTTTTCCCTATCTGTGACAAGTGGTGATCCTAGTAATATATTCTCAACAAGTGGAAATGACCTCTTTGCCAATGGTACACAGACAGATTACGAGGCTCTGGTGGATCAGGATTACAGATTCACTCTTACAGTTGAGGCTGTTGATACTCCAGACACAGGTCCTGCAAGAACCGGCGTAACACTGGTGATAGTACAAGTATGTTTCGTGAATAAGGCCAATATCTTTATACAGATTGCCATTTAGTACATATATTGTGTAATACATGTGTTAGACATGAAATAACTTTATTTTGAAATACTAGTAGTTTGAGGTACTATAAACTTCTCTTTTCTTGTATATGCAGAATATATTATGAGCATATTTAAGGAGGTCATTGTTATAAAAGTGTGCTATACAACGAACTTTACTTAATGTGTTTAAAATTAATTTTTGATATATAATACAAAATATTAATTCAGTATTAATTCATATCTGATACTTTCATCATGCTAATACTTAACAAAACTCTATCATCATAAACATGCATATTTGTGTTGTTAGGTTGTATCACTGAACGAGTTCGCCCCTGTCTGGACTAGTCCGTCATTCGACACATCCAGTGGAAGGTTTCCAGATCAAAGTATTAGAGAAGACTTGACACCCGGCTCAAACATCACAACACTGACAGCCAATGATGATGACCATGGAGCAGACGGAGATGTTAAATATCAGATTTTGTCTACAACAGACAGTAAGCATATCATTATTATTAAACTGAATTGATACCGGTTCTAGACTTTATATAGAGCTACGTTCTGTTATTTTGCCGCCCTACTATGAACAATATGTCCTAAATGATAGAAACTGTATTTATAGTTTGCCTCTATGAATGCTCATCTCAGTGCATGCTAAACACACTTAAAATATAAGCGCAGCCACCTTGGAAAACTCGTAGCACATTTTTGTTATTTAGAAACATTTTATTTGTTTGAGAGAACTAGATTAATCAATAATGTTACATCTCATTCCCAGGTACAGGAAAGAACACTGATGACGCATTCATGATAGGGTTATATACAGGAACACTTCGTCTTGCTACCCCGCTAGATAGCGACACTGCGACAGGTGGTGTGGACAACTTCACAGTGGTTGTGGTCGCCGTGGACAGTGGCCATCAACAACGTAGTGTGACTGGGTCTATCATCATACACCTAGAAGACGTCAATGATAACGCTCCGACGTTGAGAGGTTTCCAGTCCAATATTGACGTGTCTGAAGCAAAGGCTGTAGGAGATGTTGTCGTCACCTTGACAATGGTTGACGACGACGACGGCGACAGTGTGATGGTGACTATCGTGGACGGTGATGAAGAGTTCTTTACAGTTGACATCAATCAGATCAAACTTAAAAATCAACTGGACTTTGAATCTGCACAGTGCCATTCCTTGGTGATCAAGTAAGATAATTGAATAACTTTAAAAAAGAAAAGAAACACCCCCCCCCCCCCCACCCCCAAACAAAAAAAACCCCCAACAATAACTAAAGCAACAAAAAAAAAAAAAAAAAAAAAATGCTACATCAGCAAATTTAAGCCGGAAATCCATTAATGTTTTACTTTTATTAGACATTTATTGCACTGATAAAGGTGCGACCTAGAGGGATGGCAACCAAGCATTATCTGTCTCTGTTTTTGTTATTTTGAGAGTGGATGGGAGGCTGGTTGCATCTTTGTCCTCGACTCATAATAGTATATTAGTCATTAGTACCAGTAGGCCAGTCAACGTAAAAAAAACCCCACCCAAAAACCCCGCACATGATCTAATTTAAGCAGCCATTATGTAGGTAATTGTGGAATAGATAAAGGCCACTTTGGCCCCATGCGGTTCATGCTGATGACTAGCTGCTCCCTGAAATATTTGCTTTTCATTTATATTAGTGACAGCATTCCAATTCTAATACCTAGTTTAGTGAAGTGTTGGGACAATGCGTTTGTTTTTATTTCCTTTTACAGGAGCGTCCTTGGTATTCCATAATAGTTTTAATTACACTTCAAAAGGCAGTTATCTCATCCACTAAAAATATTAATCTAAATTATTAAAATATATTTACGATTTCAGTGTTAGTGATGGAAAACACGAGGATAATGTCACGTTTACCTTTCACGTCATTGACATTAACGACAACTCACCGATACTCACGGTTGACTCACCAGTACGTCTTTCCGAGGAGCATTCTGTGGGATCTGTGATTTGTGGAGTGTTTTCTGTAACCGATGCCGACGCCAACGACACGCTGACGTTTTCACTATCTGGTATGTGTACAACTACCTTCATATTTATTTAGTTAGTTATTTTTGTTGATCTATTTATTTGTTTGTTTTATTTCCTTATTCGGTGTTGTTAAACAAAACAAACCTTTTTATCCAGTATGTATAAAACTACCACTTTCATGTTTGTTGATTGATTGATTGATTTATTTACTCATTTATTCACTCATTCGTTCATTCATTCATTCATTCATTCATTCACTCATTCATTCATCTCCTTCTCTGAAATGTGATCAATTACTACTTTCATGTTTATTTAATATTTATTTTCTTTTATTCTATTTCACATTAGTTTCTTTATTTTATTTTATTTTATTTTATTTTATTTTATTTTTTTATTTTATTTTATTTTTAATTTCATTTTATTTTATTTTATTTCCTTATCTGTACCAGTAATACATGCATACCAACTGGTTTGTTTTTCAGTATATTTCAGACAGCAGAAATAACAAAATATTTACTGCACAACATGCAGTATTATATATTTAATATAGCTGAACATCTAGTTGTAGTTCAACATATCTTGGGTTGTTGTTAGAAAACAATCCTTCCATTATCTATCCGTTAAGGCATGTTGAGAGTAATTTGAATAGTTCACAATAGTTGGATGTTCATATCGTTGTGCTCCAGAATGGGTTTGCATGGATTTATAACTGCAAGGTTTACGGAAGGGAATGGGTCCACATTTGCCAGATGCATATCTATAATTGTGCAGACCTATTCATAATATACACATGACCCTCGCTAGAAGGGGTTGGGGGATGGCGTGGGGTGAGAGGAACACCTGTCCACACCTAAAGGTGGCCTTTTAGTTTAATTATTTGAGCAATATAAAACACTGATGCCATCCATTGTAGGAAGTCAAGCAAACAACTTTGATATCAACAGTACTAGCGGCGTATTAACAGTGAATGACGTCATCGACAGAGATGGAGCCAGTGGCATCTCGACCATCAGCGATGTCATGCTTACAGTTACGGATGCAGCAGGTCACAGTGTGAACAAGACACTGACGTTTGAGATCGAGGACATTAATGATAACCCTCCTGTCTTCTCTCAGTGGATTTACGTCGTTAATGCAACAGAAGGGAAAACAGTAGCAGGTATTATGTATTGCTAAGTGGATAGCAATCAAAGGGTACATAGTAATGGAACAGAAGGAAAATTCTAAAGGGTATGATGAATCACATTACTGATCATATAAAGTTCTGTGAATGTACAGAAGGAACAAAATGTAATAAGATAGATTAACATCCACAAACAATAGCGCATCATCATTAAAGGATTTTTCTTCATTCACATTCTGTATTCATAATATATAGTACCGTTCTCTTTCACAAAGACATACTGTTAGACATGACCACATTGTAAATGTTTATTTGGCATATTACTTTCATCAAGTTTGTATTTCTATGTGCTGTTCAATACAATCGGAACAACAAAACCTTGATTCATGACCAAGACTGTATTGCTGTATGATGCAGAGTCGAATGGGCATTTGGCAACATAGTGGTTGCTTCCATGAATCTATCTAGTATCTAGTCTATAGAAGGACAGCCACTCCCGAAGAAATACATCATTTTGACCGCCACAAAGAAGTACTGCAGCTCCCAGTGTTATGTATTTCATCAATATTTGTATTTTCAATTTAGAAATGACTGTTGTAAAAATCTTAACTGATTCTCCTTTATATCGTAGATCCTCTTTTGACGTTTGGCATCACTGATGCTGACTCTGGTAGTAATGCAAAGGTAACAGTGTATATATCTGACGGTGATGAGGTTAACCCCAAGTTCAACATTTCTGGACAACAGTTATACGTGAATAGCAACACGCTTGACTATGAGGCTCTGAACAACCAGGAATATCACTACTTTCTCAGCATCACCGCTAAAGACAATCCACAAAAAGGAAAGCCAAGAAGTAACTTCGCATTAGTCATTGTAAAGGTAATATAATTATCAAAAATAAAATGTATTTGTAAAATTGTCTTGTATTATAAAATGTGATAGTGGACTCTGTTAAATTAAATAACAAAGAAGACGGAGTTTCTTGCAATGGATATGTTTATTCAGGTTTGAAATGTGTATAGCACACTAACTACTGCTTTCAAACAAAGTACCCAAATATTGTACATTTTATTTTCAAATAAATGGGAGGTTTTCTATCAGTTATGCTTTTAATGTAAAATTGTTTGTAGATTTTGCCACAAAATGAATTTGTTCCTGTTTGGATGAGCCCGGTTCCTGATACAGCTGGACTGTTTCCCAATGTAACGATACGAGAAAACGTTTCTGTTGGATCTGTCATAGCAACGTTTACCGCTACAGACGAGGATCATGGGGACGACGGCATCGTTGAATACAGCATCATGTCCGTCATTTCAGGTCACCACATTTTATTAATTTATCTACTTTTGGATGTTTTATCATTTATGTATTTATGTGTGTTCCTGTATGTTTAATTGATTTATTCCTGGCTGTTCTATAATTTATTAATTCCTGGCAGTTTTATAATTAGTTTTTTTCCTGGATGTTTATAAATTTATGTATTCAAGGATATTTTATTGTTTGCTTAATCCTGGATGTTTTATGATTTATATATTTATGGCTGTTTTATAATTTATTTATTTATGGCTGTTTTGCAATGTTTTTATTCATGGGTCTTTTCTAAGTTATTTATTCATAGGTGTTTTATAATGTATTTATTCCTGAATGTGTTATAAATACATGAATGTGTTATGTGGTCTTAATCAATATTTCAAGACTAGGACAGTTTAGGAATCGAATGTATGTTTTTATATAATAGCAATGCTTAACTCAAAAGATAAACAGCATGTCAAGAAACAAATGAACCTGCAAAATCGAATGTTAAATATATAATGATACACACAAACATCAACCAATGCAGAAATAAGGATTACATACCTTAAAGGAGAGGACAATTAAGGCATTTGGCCTGGTATGCATATTCAATGATATATAATGCACATTATTGCTTAATATCAACACGTATAATCGTATAGTTAATTAATAAAACGGTTAAATGTGATGGCTATTATATATAACGGGCGCAGCCATTTTGTACCATATCAGTGAGTACGCCCTCTGGCGAGCTGGTGGTTACGTAATATTTAACGCGTAACGTCAGGAATGAGCCTTAGAACTAGAGAAACACAATCTACCTGGTTTTTGCAGGATGATAAATAGTCATATATTGCAATGTTCTGTAATAATACACATCCCAGTAAGCCAGCAATAAGTATATCCAGCACTATATATATATATATATTATTTTTCAATACAAAATAAAATACCATTGTCAAAGTGGCTACACAACAAGTCGAAACAATTAACAATGTTTTGCCCATGCATTAACCTACGTACTGAAATGATACACTGAGTGTTTTCTTAGTTAATTGGTCTATGCTGTTAGTTGCTGCTACCTGTGATTCCTGATTGGTAGGTGTGTATTTGATTGGTAACCAGACGAGCCAATTAATTGACGCTGTCTAGACACAAAAATACATACCGGTATTGTGGAATATTACCTGTCGCCCCTAAAATTGTACTGTACATGGTCTATTACTGTAAATAGTTCTGTAAAACTATTGATTATGTAGACTTTTCCATCTAAAACCACAGAACTGACAAATTACGTAGCCCCAAAGAAAAGAAAATTATCACTTGGGTATCGTGGGTTGTCGTTTTTGCTCCAACGTAGCATAACAATAGGCCTAATAGTGTACATTTTTCTTTGGATTATTTAACAGAGAAAAATACTATAACCCCATTTTGTTCCGTTAATGCAACTTGAAATATATTTAGTTAAATAGTTTATTATATTATTACGTCATTTATGCTGTTTTACAAGTCAGGTTGATCAAAGAGAAGCGCCTTGTCGAAAATTACTGCTTTTGTTTACACTGTACATACAAGAGATGGTTAGGAGCTAACGTCACTTCGCCCCAAGCTATCCCACCGGATGTCACAAAAACGAAACAAAATGGCTGCCCCCAGTTATCACGAATAATCATGGTTTTTTATTAACTCTAAAATTACGCGTTTTTCATTTGCTAAAGTATCAGTATGTGTTGGTGATCCGGGTATGCATCTTTCCAACACATAGGCTCTTGTTTGAGTTGACCCTACTTTTAATAACGTTGATTGTAGATTGTAGTTCTTAAAATTTTCACACCAGTCCAATCGAGGCATGGACGAAGCTGCAAAATACTTATGCATTTAACTGGATACAATTTAATTGTTGATAATTACTATACAAGTGTCTTTATCCAATACAGATTCAGGAAAGAATGTCTCGACAAAATTCCAGATTGATGATAATACAGGAATTCTCCGGTCAGCTGATGACCTCGATAGAGACACACCCACTGGTGGCGTGATGTTTTATGACGTCACAATAACAGCACGAGACCGAGGTGAGCCCATTAAAGAGACACAAGGAACGATACGAGTACATCTTGAAAACGTCAACGACAACGAGCCTCAGTTCCTGGTGGGCGTGGCCAGCATCAACGTGACAGAGAGCGCTGCCGTAGGACAGATCATCTACTCCATTACAGCTACTGATGATGACGGGGATTCCTTGGTCTACAGCGCGTCTGATTCTGATAGACTGAAGACTGATGGAGCCGATGTGAAGATAGTAAAGCAGTTTGACTATGAAACAGACAAATTCATGTTGTTCACACTGACGTAAGAATATTAATGCCATTGCTCTGTTAATATGATCAGTCGTTTCACTAAAGCACATTGATTTATTTATCATTGGCTGTCAAACATTTGGTAATTTTGACATAATTATAACCTTAGACAGACAATCGACTACATTTGTTTTTCCATTAGTAACAAAGGATCTTTTATACACAACATCTCACATATAGGATAGCATATGCTACGGCCTTTAATATACCAGTCATGAAGCACTGGCTGGACTGAGAAATAGCCCAATGGGCTCACTGACAGGGATTCGTCATGAACTGACTGCACATCAGGAAGGTGCATTAACACAGGGCTACGTCCTGCCCCTTGTTGTTTTATTGCTTTGTCTTGTTTTTTTCTTTTTGTTGTTTTTAGTTTTCATTCCGTGGGGAGTCACTGTCCATCTCTTCTTCACAGTCTAGTGTTTCTTTTACACTTAATCACATTGTTCACAGAGCATGCTTCAGTAATATTTCCTCAGTGCTTCGCGCGAAATGGTGACAACTTAAACAAAAATTTGTTTTGGTACTGAATTTCTGCTACTTTATGAGTTTGTAAAATTTTAATCGTAATTCTCATGATATTGGTAATGCGTTTAGTGACAACATTGCTTGTATTTTGTTATATTTACCAGCGCCCTTGACTCGGACCATGAAGTGAACATGACACTGTTTGTAACAGTTGAAGACGAGCCTGATGAGACACCCAGACTAGAGGCAGGAGGCGTGAAGTGGATATCAGAGGAGATGCCGGTGGGAACAGTCGTGTGTGGATTGTTCTCTATGACAGACGCAGATGCCAGTGATGAACATGTTTACAAACTACATGGTAAAAATTACATCTCTCTCTCTCTATATGTATGTCTCTCTCTGTCTTTGTCTCTCTGTCTCTGTCTCTCTCTCTCTCTCTCTCTCTCTCTCTCTCTCTCTCTCTCTCTCTCTCTCTCTCTCTCTCTCTCTCTCTCTCTCTCTCTCTCTCTTTGTGCATGTCCCTTCACCTTAATACAAGCTGTATGAATTATTAATACAATGTAATTACATTACAGGCTCAGATAAGAAATATTTCAATATAAACACAACAACGGGTGAGATCACGATGGCTGAGCGAATCAACCGTGACGGAGCAACCGGTGTGACGTCACTCACAGATCTCAAGTTAACAGTAACGGACTCTTCTGGACTGGAAGACAGTATTTATCTCAACATCACCATTCAAGATGTCAACGACAATCCCCCTGTCTTTTCAGAAGCCATTTATCATGCAAATGTAACAGAGAACATGGCACCAAGTAAGTTTCGTTAGGCCAGAAACACACCATAGCTCTGTCTAGGTCTGGCAGATGGCAAAGACACAATGTATGTTGTACTGTGACGTCTGTATCTGTGTCTCTAACTGTTACGTGTTTTTATGTATTAATGCGTTCATATCTTAGATATATTTACATCTATAAATACCAACAATAATGATGAGAATTTCACATTGATTCTTATATACGTTTCCTGTTGTTTATTACACAAAATGAAACAGGAAGGTTTAAAGATCGGACAGCTGCCACTTTTGCACTGTGAAAACCAGCATGTTCCATGTCATTTGTTGTCGATCTGTAGTTCGTGCCAGCTCAAACACGATGTGTTTTGTCACATTCTATTCAGTGCATTTCATTTTCATGTCATGACTTTATTAGCACATTTTGTAAACGTATTTTATTCAGATATTGTTGCTAATAATATTATGAACTGATTTCCTCATTTCCATTATATAGTCCTACTTTATGTTCATCTGTTGTAACAAACAAAAATAATCATTAGTATTTACATTATGTATGGATTAGAGGTCAAGTATAAATCTGTATAAGAAATCAGTTATCGTAATCCACAACCATCGCTGTGCACAGGACATAGTCAACCAACACTTTTCCTGTGAATGGCTGCCAGGTGCTTCATCCCATAGGAGGACAGCTGCTCACATCAATAGAAAATAAATCACAACTCACTAAACTCTCTCTCTCTCTCTCTTCTCTCTCTCTGTGTGTGTCTCTCTCTCTGAGATTGGGTGGCAGTCCTCTTATAGACACAGCACCTGCTTGCGATTTGTGGAAGCTGTGACAACTTGGCCAATGCTCTTTTAAATATTTTGATCATGATAACGTTTTTTGTCAGTAAGAGTTACAAATGGTGATCGTATATACTTTTATCACATTTTATACTTACAAAATGAACCTTAAATTCAAGAGCAACTGTGTTCAGACAAGGACAAAACACACGGTTATTAGCTTTTCCCCTGCTGTTTTTCAGATTCATCAGTCTTAACCTTTTCACTGACTGACATAGACGACGGACCAAACGGCCAGTTTAACCTATCTATAGACGGTGATAGTGGACTGTTCAAGATAGATGGCTTAGAACTGCTGACGGGACCTCATACTGTCGGAGATGAATCGCTAGCTGAAAACGACTACAAGGTTATTCTGAAGGTCATTGCTGTTGACAAACCAGAACGTGGTGATGTAAAAACGGCCACAGCTATTGTTATTCTAGAGGTAGGTTTCTAGGAAATTGCAATAGGAAGTTACTTAAACATTAAAACTAAATGGCACACATGACACCCACCCACTCCCATGTACGACTTGACGACGAAACTATTAACATTTTAAAAAATAGATCTCTACACAATGAATGTTTTTGACAATGTCGTCACTGTTTCATGAATCACTGTTGGGTGGACTGTCACTTCTCAGGATGATACACCCTTGTTTACTGTGTATGAGAACTGCCATTCCAAGACTGATTAGGCAAACCTAAATTTGCACATGATGAAGCTCACTGATACTTAAACATCTGTGACGACATGAGCTCAAGAATCGCTGTCCAAATAGAGGAGACAGTATGTGCTTGCGAAAGTTGGGCTGAACATCACTACATAATTCCTGAATATATTGTCACTTGCACAATTGGCAGATGAGGTCTGGAAATATTACTTTGTGTTGTTTTGCCACGTCTATTCAGATTTAATGTGGCTATACGGATTGTTTGTATCATATTCGTCAGTTTGATGGTTAGTAAATGTTTTGAATTTCAATACTGAACATTTCTTTATTAAATTCTCTATTGATAAAAAGAATGCTTTTGAACTGAAATATATAGCTTCTACATCTCACAAATTTCAGATACCCCCCCCCCCCCCTCTCTCTCTCTCTCTCTCTCTCTCTCTCTCTCTCTCTCTCTCTCTCTCTCTCTCTCTCTCTCTCTCTCTCTCTCTCATTCGGGCGTTGCACAATGATTGAAAGGCATCAAAAGCACTGATGGTCAGATATTTTCGTTTTCTCATACTGGAGATATGCATACAAATTAAATATTATGGGGTAGATCACGACACATGCATATGTTTGCTCTTTGTGATTTTTACATTTAATATGATAATCATACTCAAAACATGATATTTGATGTCAGTCATAGAGTTGATCATTATATTATTTCTGTAACATCTTAATATATTTAACTTTTATAGATACTGTTAGTTAATGAAGAAAGTCCAGTTTGGAAAAATCCAACAGTTGACAGCAATGGAAGCTTTCCTAATCTTAGGATTTCTGAGGATATATCTCCAGGTTCCAACATTTCAACGTTTAAAGCAACTGATGATGACATGGGAGTTGATGGAGTTGTTACATATTATCTTATGTCAGTCACTACGAGTAAGTATAAAATTACTTTTGAATACAATGAAGGAATGAAGGAAATGTTTTATATAACGATGTACTCAACATACTTTTGAATACAAATAAAATCACTATGAAATTAATTTTCGCGGGATTACCCACCTACATTCTGTTCAGTACTTAAATTCGTGCATAGAAAAGCTTCTATAATAAATCCGTATTAAATATATACGTGTATTATATGTTCGTTGTGTTCGTAAATTCGTTGACTGCACAAGTTCACGAATTACAAGAAAATTAGACCACAGAACAGAAATGATTTCATAGTATTATAAACGAAATTGATATCACAGTAATATCCATAATCATGAAGGCGTCTTTGATATGCAGCGTATATCAACATATTTTATTACAGGTTTGATTTTAGAAATTATTCAAAATTTCGTTATTGATATTTGTTATCACATTAACATTTTAAATTTTTCCAAATAAATAAATGATTTTAGAAATTATACTCATATTCAAGGTTTTGATATTTATATTAGTACCAGTATTACATTAACATTTTACATTTTGCCAAATAAACTACAAACATTCTTTCAGACACTGGATCTGCTGTTCAGGATATATTTCTAATCGACTTGGAATCTGGAGTTTTAAGGACAAGAGCAAACCTTGATCGAGATGATGCTACAGGGGGCGTGGAGTACTATGACGTGGTTCTGGAAGCACGTGACAGCAATGAGTTGCCGAGGACGTCTAAAGGAACTGTTCGGATTCTACTGGATAACGTGAATGACAACCTGCCAGTGATCGACTGTTTGTACGTGCTTCACGTACAGGAAAACACAAGTATTGGAGAGATCATTTTAACACTGCCAGATTCTGATGCCGACCAAGACACAGTGACGTTTACAATATTAGATGGAGATGAAGTTAACATACAGAGCGGGACTAGTAACGTTGTTATCTTGCAATCGTTGGATTTTGAAACTCAAACTTCACATACTGCCTTAGTAAGGTACACATAATATTTTGAAAATATTAATACCAATACCAGTTTCTGAGGTACGTAATTTTTCTGTTTCGCATACTCTGCATTTTAAACTATAATAAACACCATGACTTCCAGAAACACATTTACCAAAATTGACTTGGCAGCAACATGTAGCCTGTAGATGTTTAGATGTAGATGTAGAGAGACTACTGGCAGACATGGCCAAACATACAGACATTAACAGGTTTACAAATTAAACCGAAAACCCCAACAATGTACAACTTTCTACCTTAGAAGAAGAGTGTAGCCTTTGTCATCATTCTACTAAAGTCAACAAAAAGTTAGCTACCTAACGCTTGAAATTATACCACTCTTTACTCTGAAGCATCTGGGGAAAAAAACCCAATTCATCCCTGTATAACCGATTTCATAAATGTAATTATTATAAGACCATACATGGTTAAGCATTGAAGAGGAAACCCATTTCTGCCACATAAACTACCTCTCACATCGATTATCAGTGTTGTTTGGTGGTTATATATAATCAATTCCATACAGAGAATATCCCATACCACAGCCGTTAGTGTTACCTGGGTTATGTTCAGCCAGCTTAGTGTGGATAATGCTTGCAAGGCTGACTTTTACACTACACATTAAACCCAATAACCACTTTGGGAACCAGTCAAAAGAATTTTTAAACATTTTGCAAAAGCGGCCGAAAAACGTAGGCCAGGTAACGAGAGAAAAGTAAGTCCAGTGAGGAAAATTGATTCTAAAAGAAGTCCTCAAACTATCAAGCTACATCTCAAATCCACTTAATAGAATATTGTTTGTGATTTTTTAAACATGTAACAGATGTGACTGTTATATAACACCTAACCTCAAAAAAGAGGTACTGTGTGATAGAAATGATATATTTTATACTGCAATTACTATGTGATAGATGTGCGTTCGTGTTCAATTTATGGGTGTTTTGCAGAGGCATTTCTATATATATTATTGATATTGTTAAATACGTCGACAGTTGGAAAGATGCTTTATTAAAAAACAAAAACAGTTATGTTGTTTAATATTTTGTAAGTAGATTATATATCGTGCTACAATAGCACTACTATTTTGAATAATGTCAATCTTTATTATGTTTATAGTACATGTGCTAATTCATCATTCACCATGTTTCAGTGCATCTGATGGTAAACATGTGGTTAATACAACCCTAATCATAATGGTTGTTGATGTGAATGATGAAGCGCCAGAAGTGACTGTCAGCAGTATATCAATACGGGAAGAATTACAGCCAGGAACAGAAGTGTGTGGAGCGTTTAGTGCTACGGACAGGGACGAGGGAGATGTGTTAACATTTGATATCAGTGGTATGAATACTCACAGTTACACTGTTATGCTTGGTACACACTTGCCGATTAACGCAGACTTGCCTGTCACGTCGACAGTAGTTTGACAATGGCACTTGTACACACACACACACACACACACACACACACACACACACACAAACGCACGCACACACACACACACACAAACACACACACACACACACCAGCTGATGCGACAGTCTAATCTGGGCAAAACGAGAGATTAGACACAACTGTCACGTCTTTGCTTTGTACACACGTACCGATTAACGTCGACATGACCGTGGAGTCGGCATTAATCGGTAGGTGTGTGACAAGCTTTACACTAATCAAATATATTTTCTGAATGGACGAGAAGCAGGTCGTGTTCACCCAGTGCAGGCGGATATACTAGTGTTGGGATAAAACAAAGTTTGCTTAGTTTAACGACACCACTAAAGCATATCGGCTGTTGGATGTCAAACCTTTGGTAATTTTGACATATAGACTTAGGAAACCTACTACATTTTTCTATTATTAGCAAGGGATTTTTTATATCCACCATCTCACAGACATGATAACACATTCCACGACCTTTGATGTGTCAATCGTGGTGCACTGGCTTGAGTGAGAAATATCCCAATGGGCCCATTAATCCAGATCGACCGTGCATCAGGCGAACGCATTATGTCCCACCCCTAGTGCTAGGATACATCCCCAGGCAATGAAGTAAAATTCTCTTGTTCTTTGTTCACACCACTAGATCAAATTACATTCGTTATTATATATTATACGACCCCACTAGAGCATATGTACATTACATTGGTTATTAAACACTAATGGCAAACATTTGATATTTCTATCACATTAAACCTGCTACATGTTTTTTTCATTAGAAACAAATAATTTTTTGTATGCCTTTTCTTGTAAACAGGACATCACATACCACGGCCTTTCATATACCAGTGACGAACACTAGTTGAGACGGGATAAATACAATAGCCCAACCAAGGGTATTTGATACACCTACCCAAAAACATCAGGTGGCACAGAAATAGTAAATAATTGCATTTAACGTGATATTTTGGGAATGATTTTTGTACAATGTGTCTCACTGTACCAATATCTGTTGCAGGTGATGGCAGTGACTACTTTAACATAGATTCATCATCAGGCGATCTGACGGTTGCCAAACCTGTGAATAGAGATGGACCAGCAGGGATTAGGTTCCTCGACAATATGACTGTAACGGTAACAGATAAAGCGGGACACAGATCCAGCGAGTCATTAAATATTACTGTCACCGACATCAACGATAATTCCCCTGTATGTGCAGATGACATCATTAATATCACAGTCACAGAAAATTCTGCTGATAGTGAGTTGATTATACCATAGTTTGCTAATTTGTTTACTTTGATTAGGATGGAAAACATGCTTGTTGAGGAATTATAAATGAATGGATGGTGCAGGACCCTACGAACGATATCTGGAGTGATGGAGGTTGGGGAGGGTCACAGCCTCCACAGTGATTGGTTATAGGCCATATTTTTACTTTATTTATAGAGTAAGATAAAACAAAAAACCTGGGGGTGCCAGGCCTTGTGCCCCAGTTCCAACGTGTCTATGGTATGCATGGCTGTTTGCACAGTTCGGATGTTTTGAATGGCAGCCAGTAGTCTAGACCTCGCAACACGAGTGCCTGTCTGCTGCCAATAAAAATATCGAAAGTGTGCAAATAACCATGCATGCACCAGTACGTTTATGTTATAACTGACCTATACAACGCCGCTATATGACGACTGGCTCAGTTAGAGGTGGACTTTAAAAATGCGTCAAAATAAACGTAAGCAAAAATAATTAATTAATTAATTAACTGTGCCACCCAGAAAGTACCAACCCAAGTAACACCAGTTGTGGAGAAAGCGTGTTTTCGCTCTAATAGATCAACAAATTTCTTCTTCAGGACAGCACCTCGCGTCTGTTGACTGCACGGACGCAGACTCTGGGTCTAACGGAAATATCAGCGCGTCTATAACGGAAGGCAACACTGATGGCGTTTTCTACATGACTGGTCTACAGCTGTATGTGAATGGAAGCGAAGTAGACTACGAGCGGAGCGAGAGTCACGTGTATACTCTAGTGATTAAAGTAACAGATCTGCCACAAAGCGATCACCCGCACACAACAGCAGTGTTGGTCTATGTCACAGTACGTAGATTAACTGTAGACGCACTATACACTATTTATCCAACATAAATAATCAGGGACTTTAGTTAAAAAGAAATTGTCAGAACACAGTAAGGGCCAAATTCCATGTGTGTGCTTTTTGATGCGGTACGGGCGCCTCAAAATATTATGTTTATCAATAGCAGTGATTTCATATGAATATATTTTATGAATGAATCAGTGAATATTTAACGACTCCCCAGCACAAAAATACACATCAGCTATTGGGTTATCACAAAAGATAAGTATATGGAAATGTATGTCCAATTTCCACATTACGTACCCGGGCCTTGGAACCAAGGGGCTAATAGGCATGTTCTTGTCTCTTTTTGTCTTGACAACACAAATATTTTAGATCCCTTAAACACGTCATTTTGAATTAATTAAAGAATGAAACACCTTCTTTGATTAACAGTTACGAGTTGCGACGGGCGGAGGAGTGTCTTCACTTATGTCAACACAATGTTTTATAGTGCAATATTAGGCTATTCATATAGATACCCAGGGGAAAGGTAGTAATGAGTCTGGTGGGGTCATATTCGAACCAACCCAGGTCCAGATCATGTTACACCACCTATACCTTTTAGATGTTTCTTAGTCCTTACTATCATTTGAATAAGTACCTCATAAATTAATGTGCTTTAGTGGTGTCGTCAAACATATCAAACTTTAAACTTGTTTTTAGTATTTCATATTTACGCATTGACTATCTAAGTACAATGGCCTAACATGTTAAATAAATACGACTGTAGGTTTTGCCAGTAAATGAACACAGCCCTGTATGGAAAGATCCAGCCACTGATGGCATGGATATGTTTCCTGACTTGCTGGTACAAGAAGACGTAGTTCCTGGAGAAGAAATCCTCAAAGTGTCTGCTTCTGACGAGGACTCTGGTTCTGATGGTGATCTGCGATACAGTATCCAGTCAGCGACGTCAAGTGAGTCAACATGCGTTTTGTTTGGTAAAATCTGGTGTCAAACCATGTATGTCTACTGTAATGTTATGGGTTTATTTGTATAGGCGTATGAAGCGCCTTAGCACTACTTCAACATGTAGTTGAAGGTAGGGATATGTAACCGCTTTGGAGCCATGACAGTTGGAAGTAAACGTTGAGTTGTGAACCTGGTCTTTATCTATCGTGTCAGTTATAACATATCAGCAGGGCTACAAAATATAACACCTACCTTGTTCAAGAGGGGCAGGATCTAGCACAGTCATGAGGTGCTTCGGTTATATGACCAAATCCTCCACAAGGTCCTTTGGTGGTACGACCAAACCCCCATTAATGAACCAATTCTCTCTGACTTTGTTGTCCCAACCAGTGCTCAGTGACTGGCTTATTAGACGTTGCGGTATGCATTGTCCTGTATGTAGGAATGTGAATATAAAAGATCCCTTGCTGCTAATAGAAAACAAAATGCAGTGGGTTTTTATTGCATTAGACTTGGTAAAGGCAAAATGCATATAGTTCGCATATTCGTGCACATTAAAGCTTCATGACCAGGTATTTTTTATTTATATAGAATCGACTATTAATAATAATTTAAGTACGGTGTCATCAAAGGCCATTCTTCATTATCGTTTGGCAGTTTCACGAGCAATTCATATTTCTGATGTAGGACATCGACTAAATAGGGTTAAACAAGAGTTATGAGTTTGTATTATGATAATTTTAAGATATGTTGAAATATGAAATATATATTTGATATATAAAAAATACAACACCAATGCAGTCGCCTACGTCATGTAGAAATGATTGTCAATTTAACATTGTAGAGGAGAAAGTTGATGTCACATAACACACCTTATTATTTATATCCTGAGGAGTGACTGTCCTAGTATACAGAAGGCGCCTCAAAGAGATCCATGGACACAATTTCCTTTGTAGGCCTCCTCTTTGTGCAAAAATACAATTTTGATTAGGAAAACAGTTTTGTCGTTCAGATTTAACACCTGGTATCATTAATGTTTTCAGTGTTTCATTAGTGCTTCGATTCAACCTTGTGTACAGATATGCCAATTGTATCTTGTATAATTATATACTTAAGTACATATTTTAATATAAAGTGTTTCTATATTTTACAGGCAATGGTAATTCGACCGGTGTTTTCCACATAGACAGTCTAACAGGCTCTCTGACCACTGTCAAACCTTTAGACGCTGACGCAGCAACAGGCGGTGTAAAATTTCACATCATCGTTATAGAAGCCAGAGATTCTGGAACTTCCACAAAGAGTGTCACGGGAACTGTGAAGATTTTCTTAGAACCCACCAACGACAATCCTCCAAAATTTACCAAAACGGTTTTCAAAGTATTCGTCCCATGCGAGACAGAACTTAATACAGAAATCTTTAAACTCGAAACGAACGACGCTGACGGTGACTCCGATGTTTTGTTCTCTGTGTCAAGTGGTGCTGATGATTTCGTGTATGTTGATCAGTCAATGGGATCGATGGTGTTAAAAACATTTCCATCTCAGCAGTCAACGTCGTCGGATCTGGTGAAAACAGTGAAGGTGCGGGTCACCGACGTTGACGATGACAATTTCAGAGACGAGGCTCACGTCAGTGTGGTGTTTGAAGACTGCTCACCACCCGTCAACTGCACCACACAGAAACCAGTCGAGTGTACTACATGTGAATCAGGTGAGTTAAAGTTTGTTTTGAGACCACCAGAGCATATTGATTTATTTATGATCAGCTAATGGATGTCAAATATTGGGTAATTTTGATAGTCTTAGAGAGGAAACCCCTACATTTTTCCATTATCTATTATATGCACCATCCCACAGACAGGGTAGCCCATATACCAGTCGTGATGCACTGGCAGGAACGAGAAATAGCCCAATGGGCCAATGGACGAAGACCAACCGAGCAACCCCACTGGGCTACAACCCACCCCGCAAATCAAGGTTTTAATAATAGAAAAAAACTTGTGGGGGCATAGCTCGGACTGTTATCATGTTTCCCAAAATAATACCTTTTTGACTCTGCGTTGTGCAGATAGTGTTTTAATTAAGAAAAATGGTTTAGTCTTTTAGATTACTAAGGCAATTTACTTTAAATTTGATTTTGATTAAGTTTTGGGTGCAGTTGTTTGAGGGTTTTGGGGGTGGGGGTGGGGGTGGGGGGTATTTTACCTTTTGTTATTTTACTTCTTTTCCTTTTGATATTTTATCATTAAATGCCCTAAATGTGAATTTCAAGGCTCAAATGACAACAAATACCCTTTTCTAGACATCGTCGCTGAATGGGTACTTAGAGGTTTGCTGATGGCATTTGGTTTTGGACTGTTGGTTACCATAGCGATGTATATGAAGTTAAAAATGTGAGTATTGAAATTTCTGTCTTCATTTGAAAAGTAAAACGTTATAAATAATATTAGTATTTAATTTGCATTTGTTTTTAGTATGATATATGATCATCAATTTTTACATTTTATAGTCATTTTCCTAATAAACAACAATAATGTTTCTGTACAAAAAAGTGATATCTGACAAGTCAGTAAATTGTTTCTAACATCCTGCTATGAGATTTGGTCTTTTCAGTTCTGATAGCCAGAATTTAAATTTAAAGCTCTCTTATTATTGTTATTATTATTATTATTATTATTATTATTATTATTATTATTATTGTTGTTGTTGTTGTTACTGTTGTTGTTGTTTTTTTTTTTATTATTATTATTATTATTATTATTATTATTATTATTATTATTATTATGTATGTCTGTATAGGTTTGGATTTCATATATATAGGTATATATATATATATATATATATATATATATATATATATATATATATATATATATATATATATATATAAATTTTTACTCATTTGTCATTGTTTGTTTTTATCAGGTGCCCTAGTGGTACAGTTGGCAACGGACCAAAACGTACGTTATAAAATAATTTTATATATTTCAATCACGTTATAGTTGCACAGGCTTGGTATAATGTCAGAATAAGCAGTTGTATTCTATTTTACTTTTTTTTTAAATTATTTTGCTTTTCAGAAGTTTAGAGATAACAGGGCTCGACCAAAGGCAATTTATATAGCAACTACATCAATTGCCGTCCGTTCCGGCGTTCGAGCACTGATATAATATTAATAATTTAACAACAAGAAGTACATGGGGCGCGTGTGGTAAATGGGGAGGGAGGGGGGCTCCTAGCACCTTTTCAAACTTTCCTTTCTGTCATTCCAACAGTGGGGTGTTGAGAAGTGTGAGAACGGCCCTATTGTATGATTCTTACAAAACCTCGCCAGTTTCATTAAATCATAAGATGTTCTTTTATACACCATACGATATTCCAATTGTTGACAATATAAACAAGTGTTCACTGTTTCTGTTATAATCAATGCACGACATTTCTGCTGTAGATAAGCTGCCTCTTCTAGATGGACGGGAGGGACACGTGATTCGATAAATATAGTATAATTTGTTAAAAGGTAAAATATGATAGTTGGACTTAACTGTTTTTGTTAAAGTAATTCCGTAACATTTGCTCAATATAGCACAGACGGGAGCGATCGCTTATATCAATGTGACTGGTCATGCATTGCATGCATCCATTGTAAATGCTCTCATGGAAAATACTGTACTTTAATTTTATTAGCAGCACCGCACCGCACCGCACCGCACCGCACCGCACAGCACCGCACCGCACCTCAGCCAGTGTGAATGAACCCTTATAATTATAAAACTCTACTTTGTTTCAGCTGCCTGGGCAAAGAACAGTATTGAGAGACCAGAGAGTTACGAACACAGCTTACCAATGGATGATCTTGTACGGTTCTCTAATATGTTGTTGTTTATATATTATCCATTAATGAAAATGTATATTGTATATTTACACACAATATTACTGTCACAAGTTCAAACTGAAAATGTTAGAAAAAGTTATATCTAGCGTAAAACAATTTTATATTGACCGATATGTATTCAAATACATTCATATCTATACAGAAAAACTGAAGCAATATATTTTTATAAGTCCCCTACCGGTTCTAACCAGAGGGGACTAAAGTTTTTTTTATCAATCTATGTGTCCGTCCGTTTATCCATTCACCACTCCAGACTTTTGCGGATTTTGTTTTTGCAAAGTGTCGAGATACAATGTGCTGACATTTTGTCTATATCTTTATCTTGTACGGTTACAGACCAAGTTTGTCCCTTCGTGGAGATTTACCCATTTTTCAGTGTTATGGTCTTAGAACTTAGGAGATATGAAAAGTTGTTACACCCGGTATACGGCATGTATTGCTTTAGCAGTACTCTCAAAACGCTTGTAACACTGATAGTCATTGTTTTAAACATCAGTATAAACATTATCTTAATAACACAATTAGAGCGACGGCTGTTTCTATTATTTTTCAGATATTAGAAGATGTTCCGTCGATGCTTCTGAAGAAATTGTGATTAAAGACATCATATCTGGAGTATACTAGTTAACTTCAAAATCATTTTGTAACATTTGACAATAAATAATTATTAATCTGTGACTGGATATGAAACATGTATATGCTGTCCAATTGTTGATTCAAAACCATTCAGCAAGACATTTTTCGCTGAACGTTAGCAAACAATTGTTCTTATACACCTGTTGGTTAGAACATCATTCGTTTTTTTTTTATAACACATATACGTGTGATAACAATTTAAAGACGTACGACTGGCTGCTCCTAGGTGATGACCAGACCACCGTAGTCATGCCATACAATGAAATGGGCGTCATAAAAATAAATAGCTTTTTGACTTGTAAGTTTACCTGAAACTGATTACTTTACTTGTAAAGAACGTTTAACTTTGTGTTTTTTTTAGAATGTGTAAGAAGTAGAATACTGTATTCGTGTTCTTTGTATACCATTTATTTTACAACTCATTGCTTAAAAACGTATACAACTCTTTGCTTAAAAACGTATCCAACTCGCTTTCGCACAACTCATTGTAACATAAACAGATAATAACTAGTTAATAACGTAAGATATCGGCTCATTCCTGTAAAGGTAAGAAAGGAACATTCTGCTTCGTCGTTTTTCAGTTTGATGATTACCAATGCATCTGATCATATTTGCAAACTACAAAAATGTAACTTAAACAATTGTATATTCTATAAAGAAAAAATATATGAAGTGTAATTACGGTAAGTTAAAGTTTAACTTCGATTTCGATTCATGTTTTGTTTGTTGTTTGTTGTTTTGACGATCGCTTTGTTTAGGTGGCATGTTTGCACAGCAGTATTATTGAATAATTATTAATTTAATAATTAAATAAAGATATTTTTATTCATATTTCTTTTTATAAGTATGTGCTGAAGTACATTTGTTGCTAAAGTTCAAACGGAACAAATATATCATGTCGTTACGTGTTTTCGTTAGGGTAAGTGAAATATATTAACAAAAAGCGGAAGGTATTCTCAAAAATTAGAAAAGATGTATATAATATATAAACCATTTCATGTTTGTTTATTTTTATTACGATTTTTATGTCAACTTGTGATGTGTGAAAAACATATTTTCATTAATTACTTCGTAATTCTTGAAAATATGGTTTTCACACATCACTCGTTGACATAAAAATCTTCGAAAAAACAAACAAGAAATACCCTCTAGACTATGTATACAAGAATCTCAGCAATAGGTTTGACGTCATTCTTATCTATGTTTTATTAATTTATTAATAAATACTTTAATGTTGCAATGTTTCATGCCTTGTTACTGGATTTATAGCTGACGAACCTAGAAAATTAACCCAAATTTTGTTCACGTATCACGTAAGTGTTAAACTTTAATTTGTAGGATAACTGTAAGATCTTCACAAACTGAAACAAATTCCAAAGAAACTGTAAAGTGTGATGCGAGTCAGAATAAACGAGTTTTCTAATGCTGAAAACTCAGATTGGTAGTATGTGTTGTAGAGATTTCTTTAAAATTATTTGAGAGATTCACGTTTTTCAAAGAGCAAATGGCTAAACAGCCCTCGGCATTCAGCAGGCCCTTACTAGGAACAATATTTGGAGAGAGGGGCACAACCTCTTGCACAAGCCATATAGTTATCTTTATTAAATATACAGTAGGACAAAACAAAAACCGTAATTTTCGTCCTAGTGTTCCCACGGGTCTGTTCAGACGGCAATGCTGTACAAATGACAACAAAGTAAACATCCCATAATGACAAACACCGTAATTTTCGTCCTAGTGTTCCCACGGGTCTGTTCAGACGGCAATGCTGTACAAATGGCAACAAAGTAAACATCCGATAATGACAAAAAGATCGTTCCAGATAAATTTTACAACAGTTTGTTTTTTTTTTTTCGGGGGGGGGGGGGGGGGTGCGCCACTGTTGTTGATTGCCGTGGATTAACAAAATTTCAAGGGTTGCTGCTCAGTTCACTGGAAAACAACATTGATCCGTATTAATGCGTACGGATACGCAAGTTTAACAGAGAAGAATTAAAAACGGATATAGCCGATGAAGTAAATACTGTGTTGATAACCATGGATCAACAAAGTACGTACACTGAAACGGTGTAGGCCCCCTCCCTAAAATAATTTTTACTTCCATGCCGCGTAACAAACTACACCTCTCTATACGGTTATATCATGCAGACTTATTGTACATGGAAATATCTCAGGTGCCTTAATTTTGTTGTTTCGTCTCTTTAGAGACTCTCATCATAATTTTCTGCACTGAATACTGTAGGCGCCTTACCTAAAACGGTTTCCTTAATATATTTATTGCACTCCACTTCTCGCATCAGAATTTTTTTTTTATATCCGTCCCGAGGACATTTTCGACACGGTGAAATGACGCCCATCATAATGCGCAATGTTTTATCGGGAAGTTGATCCTTTTTACTTCCATTTTGCTTGCTTTAATCTTTGAAGAGCCTCTAACCTGACAGTTCTATGATGCATACCGGTATTATGTTTTAGGAACAACGTCTACAAATATAATACACACTGTGACCTTTCCCCGTTTAGAAATAAAGCAAATTAGGTTCAAAACGACCATGATTCCACACATAAGCGTACGAGGCACTGTCCTTCTAGTGCTGGAGCAAAACCTCAAATTCGGGCACAAATGATACAGATATTCGGTGAATTATGCTAACCTGAAACCTTTTTACCCTCTATTTACTTCTACCCTTAAAATTAGTTGTAATATACATGTAAAAAAAAAAAACACTTAGTGATTCGTTTGCACCCCTATATACCTTTTCATGGGCGTACATAGGGACCAGGATTTCGACATAAGGGTTCGACCGAACCCTGCCTGAAATCGCTTTTTTATAGCAAAATATATCGGGACATTGATATTTAACATTATTATATTTACTCAACATAGAAATATATGCCCAATATCTCTGCAATCTATTTTGGAACCCCCCTTTTCAAAATCCTATGTATTGGAACCCCCCTTTTCAAAATCCTATGTACCCCATGCTTTTGGTAGTAATGCTAATATGAATAAATGTTGTTATCCAGATTCGGGCATTTTCGTTTAATTCGGAACAAAATAACAGCCCCCCCCCCCCCCCCCCCCCTTAAAAATGGGAGCCCGTACGCCTTTGATTCCGCTGTGAAAGCCTGTTACCCGTAGTGGAATGAAATATTTTGTTTCTGAAATCTCCTTCACCCTACTCGGGTGTAGCTCAGTGGTACACCGCTCGCCTGATACGCGATCGATCTAGGATCGATTTCCGTCGGTGGGCCCATTGGACTATGTCTCTTTCCAGCCAGTGCTCCACAACTGATGTAACAAATGCCGTGGTATGTACTATTCTGTCTGTGGGATGGTGCATATAAAAGAAACATTGCTGCTAATCAAAAATAGTAGCCCATGAAGTAGCGGCAGTGGGTTTAGTCTCTCAGTATATGTGTGGTCCATCACCACTAAATAAATGAAAATAAAAATATAGTGTACGAATCGTCCATAGAATGATTTTTTGTTTGTAGACGAATCGTCCCGGGTCACCAGTCGAAATGGATCACGATTGAATACTCCAGGACACGTCGCCGCTTAAGCTTACCACGATAGGAGCCTTGCCCACACCCACCCCCCCCCCCCAGCCCGCCCCCCCCCCCCAAAAAAAAAAAACCCACAAAAAAACAAACAAACAAAAAAACCAACTGGGTCTGTGGTCATCTGGTCAGACCAAAGTTCTAAAATTTCTTTTTTTTTTTTTGAAAAACAACACAGAACCAGAACCAGCTTCACTTTCAAACATTCCAGCGAAATCGTCCAAACACAGTTCAATAGTATTTCGACATTCTCCGTTACGTTACGGAAATTGCCGGAAACGTTACCTTAACAACGCCAATGTTCCTTTGACGTGACGTCAACAATGTTTTGTCGTTCTAATATGATTTGATGTCAAAGCGATACAAAATTAATTTGCGAACAGAATCGCTGTTTTATATTGATGATCAAATTTATTTTACATGTGTATAAATGTAAAATGTGCATGGATCTAGAACTACCTAATGACGACTACTAAGTTCGACTCTGCTGTTGCTAGATTCTCTCTGCAAGTGATGAGTGGGTACGTAAGAGGTAAGTGTTTAAAGTGACAGACCCCAGTTTTTAAACACTACTGTTATTATAGAGCCGTTTTTGATAACTGAAATCAAACATTATACAGATTTTATTGTTTACATTTGTTTACACGGTGTTTTTGGCCATCCTGGCCATTCCAATACCACGCAATGCATGTTTCATATTTTTGCGAACCCAGTATCTCTCAGAAGTAGCGGTTATGGTGACAAGCAACGATGCCCCCAATGCCACCCCCCCCCCCCCTTTTTCCTCCTGTTTCGCCAATGTATATTCATAACATTGTAAAATAAATGTTAATTAATGTTAGGCCTAAATCACTTCAGTTTATTGCATCAATTTAACCATAATAACTGTCTTCGAGGAATAGAAAGTGTGGACACAAAGGGAGGGTGTTGGGGTGAACACCTCCGCCTCTCCCTAATTTGCAACCACACTGTTGGGCCTACTCTTACGAATAGTGAAGGTCACCATTTTGAGCAGAGATGCGCGGTATAACCGGTATACCGATATACCGCACTATGAATTTTCAACAGTGCCATGAGCGTGTACGAAACAGGGGTCGGGGGGGGGGGGGGGGGGGGGTCAACTGCCCCACTAGTTCAAAAACTCAAATTTGGGCAAAAATTATACAAATATTCGGGCGAATTCAGGAGACCTTTTTACTATCATCCTACCCTCAAAGTTAGTGTAATCCATGTAAAAATGCGTAGTGATTCGTTTGCTACCCTGTATAGTTGTTTTGGTAGTAATGCTAATATGAATAAATGTTGTTATCCAGATTCGGGCATTTATCGTTTGATTGGGGCTAAAGCCAGCCTGCCGACTCCTCCTCCCCCCCACCCCCCCCCCCCCCCCCCCCCCCCCCCCCCCCCTCTCCTCCAACAAAACTGGGAGCCTGTACGCCTAAGAACAGTACGTTTCGTGACATTTTTCTAACGTACCGGTACATTTTGCTCATATATTTTGTACTTTTTTTCGTTGCATGTATTATATTTTTAAACAAAAACTACCAGTTTAAGAAAAGAAACAATAGCTTCACTTGTTCGGAACGAAAGCCGGATGATGTCGTGGAAACTAACAAGTATCGTATCCATAACAACGGCTAACTAAATGACAGAACCTTACAAAGTAGTGAAAATTATACCTGCAAAGGCCGATATTTGGCATAGTTTTGGATTGGAAAACCGTAATTATATATAAACCAGTATTTGAGTATTTAATAATTACAATGCTTAAATGGTATTTTTGTTTTAACGATTTGGTAATTTACTAACACAGGGCTGTAGCTAGCATGCCCACCCCCCACCCCCACCCCCACCCCTCCCACAGAAAAAAAATTCGGAAAGCATTATAGAAACTTAAAGAAGAGATTTAGATTATTAACTACTCAGTTCCCCCCCCCCCCCGCCCCCCAAACAAAAAAGCCTAGCTACGGCTCTGTTAGTACCATACAAGATTTGTGCCAAGTTAAAATAAAACAACTTAATCTTGGTTGAGTGATGTATCATTTTATTGAGTTCTATAAAATGTACATGAACTTTATAAAATTCTAGTAAATGAGAAATTGTCTCAAGGGCAATTCTGGTCTGGTGCTTATAAAACTTTGTCTAAGACGAGAGACTCTAATAAGAGTCTGAGACAGTAGTCATGACAACGCCATACAAATTGTATGCGTGTGACGTCATTAGAGACTGAGTCTGGACTCTAAAAGGTTCATAAACACGGGGTCTGGTTCCTGTATTACAAGGGGCGAGACGTAGCCCAGTGGTAAAGCGTTCGCTTGATGCGCATTCGGTGAAGGATCGATCCCCGTCGGTGGACCCATTGGGCTATTTCTCGTTCCATCCAGTGCTCCACAACTGGTGTAACAAAGGCCGTGGTATGTACTATCTTGTCTGTGGGATGGTGCATATAAAAGATACTTTTCTGCTAATCGAAAAAGAGTAGCCCATGAAGTGGCGATAGCGGGTTACCTCTTTCAATATCTGTGTGGTCCTTAACTATATGTCCGACGCCATATGACCGTACATAAAATGTGTTGAGTGCGTCGTTAAATAAAACATTTCCTTCCTTCCTGTATGACAATATATGGCAATACGAAAATTTTACCAATACCCATCACCAATGTTGAGTGTAGCTGGTGACGTGACAGCAGTTCCCTTTCCGCTCTATACGACTAAAAGACCCGCTACCTGTAATACATGTCGTGGCTAATGTATAAATTAATTAAATAATAATTTACGACGCCTGTTTTTTTTTAAACGCAGATATTTAAGTATTGTAATGTATGTATTTACACTCGTGTAAGACATAAACACTGGCTTTGTATTGTAAGTTAGTCCCATTATGATTAGCTATCTGTTTCCGTAACAGTAATGGTGTGATAGCGAATCCTCTCAACTATTTGGTGTATTGCTGCCTATATGCCGCACGTAATGCTCACACGGATGTGCACGGCTCGAAATAGCAGACTGCTAAAAGCAGATAATTTTTACACCCAGCGGGTGAGATAGAAAATCACCTGCTAAAAGCACAAAACAAATCAGATAATGTTTACACAGCGGGTGAGATAGAAAATCACCTGCTAAAAGCACAAAACAAATCAGGCCATTTTTACACCAAGCGGGTGAGATAGAAAATCACCTGCTAAAACCACAAAACAAATCAGATAATGTTTACACAGCGGGTGAGATAGAAAATCACCTGCTAAAAGCACAAAACAAATCAGGCCTTTTTTACACCCAGCGGGTGAGATGGAAAATCACCTGCTAAAACCACAAAACAAATCAGGTCATTTGTCAAGATACAGAATCGTATGTACGATTATTTCAGCTACCATTGAACTAGTAATTCTGTTATATTTTAATAATTTCACAATGCTCTAAAATACATCGTAAAAGTCGTAATTGTTCACACACTATACCAAACCTCCCCTCACCTCGAGTTATATTATTTCCAGCGGGCCATATTTTTTCTTAGAAGTACATATTTCT